>NC_081342.1:46238446-46246852 GCF_029784015.1 Lycium ferocissimum | reverse complement strand
ATAACGGATACGCGGAAACGGGAAATTAAAAGGATAAACAAAAGGAAAAGAAAGATAGATAGATTGACACAAAAATAGGCACAATTAGGCAACCAAGGTTCTTCAATAACCAAGACCTCCTAATTACACTCTAGATAGCACCAACCTCTTAGGATGACCTCAAGGGAATTGAATTCCCAAGCAACCAATCCTCTCAACAATCAATAATCAACAAGAGCCTACCAAAGGCCTCTCACAAGTTTCTCTCTCTAGAGATAACCCTAAAACACTCAAAATATTCATAATTCATCAAAAGTCCCCAAATGAAATAAAAGACAAGCTATATATACAAGCTAAGTAAAGAAGACTAATAGGCAATTACAATGCTACCCTTAATGAAGTAAGGGCCTTGTTTGGCTAGTCTTCTTAGTGTAGTCTTCAATTCAAGGATTGGCCTTCAATGGCCAAACACGTCCCTCCTTGCATAGATGGCCCTCTAATCAACCTTGCATGCATGGCCTTCTTGCAATCATAACCCTCCTTGCGCAAAGTAGCCACTTGCACAAATAGCCATCTTCCGACCTTGAATCACCCAAGCTTGCAATTGTAGCCACTTTAAGAGGCAAGCCTTGGGACTTGGACTCTTAAAGCCTTCCATCCAAGCTATCTCCCATATCTTGAAGGCCATCCTATGTGGACCTCCCATGATCTTCAAAGACTCCATTTTCATGAAGCTCGATGGAATTGGTCTTGTATCATTCTCCCTTCTTGAAAAGGATTCGTCCTCGAATCTAAACCTTGCAAAACCATAAAGGAGACAAACAAAAACCAAGTCCTCAACGGATGAGGGTTTGCCCCTACCAAAGGATTAGGGACACAAAATCAACAAGTAATCCCAAGAAAATTTTCGGAATTGATTAAGGAGTGAAGTTGAAAAAGGATTGGAGTTGAAAAACCTGAAATGCGCAACATGCTACACCTGTGCGTCACATGCGACTCGCAGGTTCAACATGCGAGGGTCATATGCGAGTCGCATATGATGCCACCGAGATCTCAACTTTCTGTCAGCAAGTGCGACGCAAGGTGCGCCTCGCATGTACTGCCTGCGACGGAGATCTGCGTCTCGCAGATGATGCACAAAATTCCAACGCTCTGTCACCAAGTGCGACACAAGGTGCGACTCGCAGGTACTGCCTGCGATGGAGTTATGCGACTCGCAGGTGATGCGACAAATTTTCACCTCTCTGGTCACCACACGCGATACGAAGTGCGACTCGCACGTACTATCTCGCGACTCAACATGCGATTCGCATATGTCGCTCACGGGTCAACTTTTGTGACTTTAATTTTTCTCTTGGGATTCGTTTGGATGCCTCTTTTTCTGAATTTTGGGCGATGTATTGGGCCCACTCAATCTAGGATCTTTCCTTTTTGGGGTGGAAAAACAACTTTTGACAACTTTGGGAAAATATCTTTGGATCAAACTCTATTTTTGGTCTTCTTCTTCACTATGAAGATTTGAATTTGCTCAAGAACATGAAGAACATCCAAAATTCATTCCACCTCCAAATCAACTTATTTTTCCACCAAATTTTCGATTAAGATTCCCTTTGATATGGAGAACAAAGCCCACTAATCAATTTACCCCAATTTCAACTCAATCACCAAACCCACTTTTGAATTTTCAAAGCTTCAAAGCTCAACAATGGTAGATTCTTCAATATTGACCCGAATGACACGAAATTTGAAGATTTGAAACCCTAACGTACTAAGGAACACAAATCTAATAACAAAACAACAAAACAAACACAAAATTTTTAGGGTTTTTTTTTTTTTTTTTTTTTTTTTTTTTTAAATATTAGCAACAAACCTAGGCTAGATTTGATAGAACAAATCTAATCCAAGCTCTGATACCAATTGATACAATAACGGATACGCGGAAACGGGAAATTAAAAGGATAAACAAAAGGAAAAGAAAGATAGATAGATTGACACAAAAATAGGCACAATTAGGCAACCAAGGTTCTTCAATAACCAAGACCTCCTAATTACACTCTAGATAGCACCAACCTCTTGGGATGACCTCAAGGGAATTGAATTCCCAAGCAACCAATCCTCTCAACAATCAATAATCAACAAGAGCCTACCAAAGGCCTCTCACAAGTTTCTCTCTCTAGAGATAACCCTAAAACACTCAAAATATTCATAATTCATCAAAAGTCCCCAAATGAAATAAAAGACAAGCTATATATACAAGCTAAGTAAAGAAGACTAATAGGCAATTACAATGCTACCCTTAATGAAGTAAGGGCCTTGTTTGGCTAGTCTTCTTAGTGTAGTCTTCAATTCAAGGATTGGCCTTCAATGGCCAAACACGTCCCTCCTTGCATAGATGGCCCTCTAATCAACCTTGCATGCATGGCCTTCTTGCAATCATAACCCTCCTTGCGCAAAGTAGCCACTTGCACAAATAGCCATCTTCCGACCTTGAATCACCCAAGCTTGCAATTGTAGCCACTTTAAGAGGCAAGCCTTGGGACTTGGACTCTTAAAGCCTTCCATCCAAGCTATCTCCCATATCTTGAAGGCCATCCTATGTGGACCTCCCATGATCTTCAAAGACTCCATTTTCATGAAGCTCGATGGAATTGGTCTTGTATCATTCTCCCCTTCTTGAAAAGGATTCGTCCTCGAATCTAAACCTTGCAAAACCATAAAGGAGACAAACAAAAACCAAGTCCTCAACGGATGAGGGTTTGCTCCCTACCAAAGGATTAGGGACACAAAATCAACAAGTAATCCCAAGAAAATTTTCGGAATTGATTAAGGAGTGAAGTTGAAAAAGGATTGGAGTTGAAAAACACGAAATGCGCAACATGCTACACACATGCGTCACATGCGACTCGCAGGTTCAACATGCGAGGGTCATATGCGAGTCGCATATGATGCCACCGAGATCTCAACTTTCTGTCAGCAAGTGCGACGCAAGGTGCGCCTCGCATGTACTGCCTGCGACGGAGATCTGCGTCTCGCAGATGATGCACAAAATTCCAACGCTCTGTCACCAAGTGCGACACAAGGTGCGACTCGCAGTGCCCGCGATGGAGTTATGCGACTCGCAGGTGATGCGACAAATTTTCACCTCTCTGTCACCACATGCGATACGAAGTGCGACTCGCACGTACTATCTGCGACTCAACATGCGATTCGCATATGTCGCTCACGGGTCAACTTTTGTGACTTTAATTTTTCTCTTGGGATTCGTTTGGATGCCTCTTTTTCTGAATTTTTGGACACAAAATGATGTATTGGGCCCACTCAATCTAGGATCTTTCCTTTTTGGGGTGGAAAAACAACTTTTGACAACTTTGGGAAAATATCTTTGGATCAAACTCTATTTTTGGTCTTCTTCTTCACTATGAAGATTTGAATTTGCTCAAGAACATGAAGAACATCCAAAATTCATTCCACCTCCAAATCAACTTATTTTTCCACCAAATTTTCGATTAAGATTCCCTTTGATATGGAGAACAAAGCCCACTAATCAATTTACCCCAATTTCAACTCAATCACCAAACCCACTTTTGAATTTTCAAAGCTTCAAAGCTCAACAATGGTAGATTCTTCAATATTGACCCGAATGACACGAAATTTGAAGATTTGAAACCCTAACGTACTAAGGAACACAAATCTAATAACAAAACAACAAAACAAACACAAAATTTTTAGGGTTTTTTTTTTTTTTTTTTTTTTTTTTTTTAAATATTAGCAACAAACCCTAGGCTAGATTTGATAGAACAAATCTAATCCAAGCTCTGATACCAATTGATACAATAACGGATACGCGGAAACGGGAAATTAAAAGGATAAACAAAAGGAAAAGAAAGATAGATAGATTGACACAAAAATAGGCACAATTAGGCAACCAAGGTTCTTCAATAACCAAGACCTCCTAATTACACTCTAGATAGCACCAACCTCTTGGGATGACCTCGAGGGAATTGAATTCCCAAGCAACCAATCCTCTCAACAATCAATAATCAACAAGAGCCTACCAAAGGCCTCTCACAAGTTTCTCTCTCTAGAGATAACCCTAAAACACTCAAAATATTCATAATTCATCAAAAGTCCCCAAATGAAATAAAAGACAAGCTATATATACAAGCTAAGTAAAGAAGACTAATAGGCAATTACAATGCTACCCTTAATGAAGTAAGGGCCTTGTTTGGCTAGTCTTCTTAGTGTAGTCTTCAATTCAAGGATTGGCCTTCAATGGCCAAACACGTCCCTCCTTGCATAGATGGCCCTCTAATCAACCTTGCATGCATGGCCTTCTTGCAATCATAACCTCCTCCTTGCGCAAAGTAGCCACTTGCACAAATAGCCATCTTCCGACCTTGAATCACCCAAGCTTGCAATTGTAGCCACTTTAAGAGGCAAGCCTTGGGACTTGGACTCTTAAAGCCTTCCATCCAAGCTATCTCCCATATCTTGAAGGCCATCCTATGTGGACCTCCCATGATCTTCAAAGACTCCATTTTCATGAAGCTCGATGGAATTGGTCTTGTATCATTCTCCCCTTCTTGAAAAGGATTCGTCCTCGAATCTAAACCTTGCAAAACCATAAAGGAGACAAACAAAAACCAAGTCCTCAACGGATGAGGGTTTGCTCCCTACCAAAGGATTAGGGACACAAAATCAACAAGTAATCCCAAGAAAATTTTCGGAATTGATTAAGGAGTGAAGTTGAAAAAGGATTGGAGTTGAAAAACCTGAAATGCGCAACATGCTACACCTGTGCGTCACGCGACTCGCAGTTCAACATGCGAGGGTCATATGCGAGTCGCATATGATGCCACCGAGATCTCAACTTTTCGTCGACAAGTGCGACGCAAGGTGCGCCTCGCGTATGGCGCTGCGACGGAGATCTGCGTCTCGCAGATGATGCACAAAATTCCAACGCTCTGTCACCAAGTGCGACACAAGGTGCGACTCGCAGGTACTGCCTGCGATGGAGTTATGCGACTCGCAGGTGATGCGACAAATTTTCACCTCTCTGTCACCACATGCGATACGAAGTGCGACTCGCACGTACTATCTGCGACTCAACATGCGATTCGCATATGTCGCTCACGGGTCAACTTTTGTGACTTTAATTTTTCTCTTGGGATTCGTTTGGATGCCTCTTTTCTCGAATTTTGGCTGATGTATTGGGCCCACTCAATCTAGGATCTTTCCTTTTTGGGGTGGAAAAACAACTTTTGACAACTTTGGGAAAATATCTTTGGATCAAACTCTATTTTTGGTCTTCTTCTTCACTATGAAGATTTGAATTTGCTCAAGAACATGAAGAACATCCAAAATTCATTCCACCTCCAAATCAACTTATTTTTCCACCAAATTTTCAGATTAAGATTCCCTTTGATATGGAGAACAAAGCCCACTAATCAATTTACCCCAATTTCAACTCAATCACCAAACCCACTTTTGAATTTTCAAAGCTTCAAAGCTCAACAATGGTAGATTCTTCAATATTGACCCGAATGACACGAAATTTGAAGATTTGAAACCCTAACGTACTAAGGAACACAAATCTAATAACAAAACAACAAAACAAACACAAAATTTTTAGGTTTTTTTTTTTTTTTTTTTTTTTTTTTTTTTAAATATTAGCAACAAACCCTAGGCTAGATTTGATAGAACAAATCTAATCCAAGCTCTGATACCAATTGATACAATAACGGATACGCGGAAACGGGAAATTAAAAGGATAAACAAAAGGAAAAGAAAGATAGATAGATTGACACAAAAATAGGCACAATTAGGCAACCAAGGTTCTTCAATAACCAAGACCTCCTAATTACACTCTAGATAGCACCAACCTCTTAGGATGACCTCAAGGGAATTGAATTCCCAAGCAACCAATCCTCTCAACAATCAATAATCAACAAGAGCCTACCAAAGGCCTCTCACAAGTTTCTCTCTCTAGAGATAACCCTAAAACACTCAAAATATTCATAATTCATCAAAAGTCCCCAAATGAAATAAAAGACAAGCTATATATACAAGCTAAGTAAAGAAGACTAATAGGCAATTACAATGCTACCCTTAATGAAGTAAGGGCCTTGTTTGGCTAGTCTTCTTAGTGTAGTCTTCAATTCAAGGATTGGCCTTCAATGGCCAAACACGTCCCTCCTTGCATAGATGGCCCTCTAATCAACCTTGCATGCATGGCCTTCTTGCAATCATAACCCTCCTTGCGCAAAGTAGCCACTTGCACAAATAGCCATCTTCCGACCTTGAATCACCCAAGCTTGCAATTGTAGCCACTTTAAGAGGCAAGCCTTGGGACTTGGACTCTTAAAGCCTTCCATCCAAGCTATCTCCCATATCTTGAAGGCCATCCTATGTGGACCTCCCATGATCTTCAAAGACTCCATTTTCATGAAGCTCGATGGAATTGGTCTTGTATCATTCTCCCCCCTTCTTGAAAAGGATTCGTCCTCGAATCTAAACCTTGCAAAACCATAAAGGAGACAAACAAAAACCCACACCGCTCTCACAACCTGATTAAAAAAAATCTCCCTCACTTCACGACACCTATTAACATTTCCTCATAGTATTAGAAGATCCGCAGGGTTTGATTCTCTTCCACCCTCCATTTCTCGAGTTACCGTTCTAGTGGGCTCCCCTCCTACTTGCCTCGCTCCTACCCTTCCTTATTTGCTTCTAACACTTCTACCACGTACATCACATATACTGAGCATTCATCACTTGTCATCCCTTTTATTTCGCTGATCACTTTTGTCTTATCTTCGCTTTTCCTCTTATCTATAATAGCAATCCCTGTCGTATAATCGTCCGAACAAATTCCTGGAGGTATAACTTACACTATAACATAGAACACAACCGTGATTATAAGGTCAACCATTTGCTAGGAAAGGAGCTTTCGTGAACACGTCCCTTCTAATCTCTTTTCTCAAATGTCGCCAAGGTCATTAATGTTAGCTTATAGTGACATGGAAGTCTCTCCCACTATATTCCTCAGGTGAAGCCTAACTTAATAATCTGATTCGGCGCATCATGCATCATCTTACACATACACATCAAGTTTATCTCATAACTTAATGTTTCCCAAAACGAAGGGAACTAACCAGACTTTCTAACTTACAACTTCTTCTAGAGTGCTTATCCCTTTAATCCTCCTTAGTGTATAGAAATTCTTTCTATTCCGAGCACATCATTCTCCCTTTCCATGTTCTTTATTCTACCCTAACCTATTCATCATTTCCTTATATAATACATACTCGCTATGCCTATTCTGCATTTTAAACACTAACTTCGTCCTTAATCATTCGTTGCTGGTCTTCTCTTCTTTTCTTAATCTTGTCTACGGCTCCATACAAATTTCCTTTAGCATTTACGTGGAGAATTTCATAGAAGTTTTCTCGTAAACATAACAATACCCAAACATGCATATAGCCCAGAAAACACATCCCCTTCCTTAATAGGACACATATCGAAACACATATAATATGCGACTCCGCAGCACAAGACTGTTTACCCTAAAAGGATATAAGAAATAAAGCTTGTCTCATAAGTTTTACATGCACACTCTTTCTATAATATATATATATATATATATATATATATATATATTTTCTACACATTATGCCAATCAACTCCGTTCGGGGAGGTTTACTTACTCATAAATCATAATTCTGGCTATCACTGGGTCACTAACTGTTACACCTCGAAAAATTTTCCGTTGATGCACGGTGAATAGGCTAATGAGAAGTACGAAGTATGCGATGTTTCAATAAGTAAGAAATGGTATTTGATGATTCCAAATAAGATTTGAAAGACATTCAATGTTAGGTGAGGAAGTTGCCAAGAGAAGGCCATGTGTGCGATAAGTATCGGAAAAGATTTATGAGTAGTAAGTTGATGACAACTTAATGATGTGTTAGGGAAGAGTTATAGCTCCCCTTAGGTTGTTAATGAGGTAATAAACAAGTGCTAAGAGGGTTCCATAAGGATTGGAGATCAAACGAGACGACGGGATTGAACTTGGTGAGCGATGAGTTTCACGGCCGGACAGTTCCACGGACCGTGGATGGGTCCGTGGAACTCACAAAGACAGAGGAGACGACGGGGTCGGTCGTGAACCACGACCGGCCCACGGACAACACTAGGTTCCATGGACCTTGAACAAATTGCAGTGGAACACCCGACGGCCGAAATGTTTCAAGTCTTTAAATGTGTTTCCAACTTCATTATTTCATTCCCAACATCTCTCCACTTCTCTCTAAAGTCTCTAGGGCTTCACATATATTTCATGAACAAGGATCCAAAGGAAATTAACGGTTACTATCATCAAGACAAGTGAATCAAAGTAAGAAAACCCATTAAAGTTCATCAAAAGCA
>NC_081342.1:46211164-46238346 GCF_029784015.1 Lycium ferocissimum | reverse complement strand
TTTTTCATCAATATTAGACTCTTGAAATTATGTTCGTATCTTGTATGCATGTAATGATGTAATTGATAAAGTGTGTCGAACAAGTCATGAGATTGGCTCTCTTACACAAGCAATCGCCTCTTACCTTAAGGAACGTAAAGAGATAAGTTTCACCACTATGTCATGACTTGTTTTTGAAATCCAGATATGAGTTACTCTAAGAAGATGAATTTGAGGATCATTGAAGAGAGAAGCTCGGATTATACATCTGGAGATGTCTAGAACAAGATCATTACAGTGTTGATGAGTAAAAGAATGAGACACGCGCTAATATAAGGTGAGAACACCTTAGCAAGTGTTTCGTACCACCTATGCTTAGCGACCAATGGTTTAATGGAAGAATGGATCCCTACTTCTTGATTGTGTGAGACCTAGAAAGTAATACTGACTTTCCACTAGAATACCCTTTGACCTTTTACTATTTCTTGAAGTACAGATCAGTGTTGCTACTTTAGCATGCCACTAATAGCTATGAGAGATTCGGCAATGTAGTGCATGTCTAGGAAAACAGTTGACCTGGAATGGATAGTTTCGACTAGAAAGGGAAGACAATTAACATTAGTAATTTAACTTGTATACACAAGCCGGTGTCACGACCCAAATCATAGGTCATGATGGCACCTACACTATCCCCCCTGGTAGGCAAACCATCCCCAAAATCGTTAACACCTTTTAAGAAAATCAAACACACAAATACGAAATGTGAACACAATCGGATACTATAAATAACAAAACAAGCGGAAGAAAATCGTTATCATTAAAACTCCTAAAACTTAGTCTTAACTTGTACAAGAGCTTCTAAGGAATGTACAAGTTGAAGTAAAATATAGACTCAATAATACACATCTACCTAACAATGAGAAATAGCAGAAGTTTATAGATTAAACTCTGAGCAATACCGGATCCTCTAATAAGAAAGCCAACGTCTCTCGATAATCGCCTCTAAAAACAAATGCGAGCCTCGGACTCACCTGGAGACAACTCTACACCCTATAAGAAGTGTAGCAAGAGTAGTATGAGAAAAACACAAGGCTCGTAGGTATCATAGGCCAACAACGATTAGATAACGCATATACATGTAAAGAAATCAACAAGTAGAACATATAAGCAACCAAGTACAGTCACTAAGCAAGTTCAGATAATGTTAAACAACAATAATAGGACCAGTAAGTCTCAGTATTCTGTTGTCATAGCCTAGGCGAAAGCTTCTAATCCACAAGTCCGCCGAGTTTCAAGTATAATGCGTGCCATAAATAAGATCAGTTAAAACATATTATTAGTTAAAATGCAAATATGAGTCAAGGCACAAAATCAGTCAATGCAAATGAGTGAATGTATATGCGAAAGGCAAAGCCTCATAGCCATGACCCATGGAGGACCAGCGAGGTTCATGTACACCTCGTCCCAAAAAGACACCTCGGGCATCGAGCACTCTCTCGCTCAAGTAAATGACCTCGGATCACGAGCACATATTTCGCTCCGATAACAATCTCTGATCAAAGACTCTCATCTCTCTTTTCCGCTCTCAGGCAAAAATCTCAAAGGCTACACTAACTCACTTATCATCATTTCTGGTTTCACAACCATATCAAGTCATATATGTAATATGGGATGTATGTCATGCATAAAATCAACAGTCACATTACCATGTGATGCACATCATAATTCATTTCGTTAGAATACCCTTCTTTTCCAGAAGATGAGTGAGATATATCACAAAACATTGATGAGAACAGTCATTTCACAAGTGTAACAAATCACATATGAATTATAGGATGCAATACCATGCAATGAAATCCACCTCAAATGCACCACATGACACAGGACCAACAAATACTTTCCATAAAATGCATATTAAACTTCTTTCTTTAAATATTTTCCTTCCTTTTTCATGACACAAGTGAGAGGTAACAATGTGCATCATAGAATCAATAATGCATGCCAAGGATACTGAACACAATTCAAGTCATTACTTTCAGCCTTTCCTTTCCATGGGATAAGTGAGAACCAAATGATAAAACAGGTCTATCAACTAACACACATATTAGAAAACATGGTGACAAGCCCACATAACAGCTGACGATACCAACCTAATTGGAACTCACCTCCACACCATGCTTAAAGTCCTATCATGCTTTCCCAGTCAATAAAGACCATCTACATATGTGCCCCTAATCGTACTATAAACATAAGTAAGCCATAACCTACCTCGAAGGCCGAACAGGCACCATGAACCTCAAGCCAAAGCCTTCCCCTTCTAAATAGCTTATGAATGATTGAAGTCTAGCAACATATTATTCTGCATTAAATTACGGGACTAAAGATACCCAAAACGTCATAAGGCTATACGAAATTAAAAACGGCCTTTAAAAAAGGAAACCCGGGCCCAAAAGGGCGAAATTGCAAATTCAAGTTCAAAACAGTTTACCCAACATGTAGGAAGTCCAAATGTCAATTTCCATTACTAATTAGCCTCAAATTAGCATCCATTTCATTATTTCATTAAAATCCCCAATTTATAAGAAAACCCACATTTTAATCCCTTACGAAACTTGTTTAGAAATCGAAAATGAAGTTAGAAATAGCTAATTCAAGTCACCAATCATGAAATCCTTTCAAAAACATTAAATAATTCCATTAAGAACAACCATTTCTAGCCTAGGGTTCATTATCTTCCAACCCTTATTCTCCATAATGAAAACTTAAATAAAAGAGAGATTCAAGCTTAGCAACTAGTCACCTCATTGATTACATGATTAGATTCAAGAAGATTCCTCATCAAAACATGATTCTAGAGCAAAAGATGGTTCAATTTCAACCTAGGGTTTATCACCCGAAAACCCCAACTTAAACATGGTTTCCTAATCATGATATTCCCCACTTAAATGATAACATAACAAGATAAGAAGGAATTAAACTTACCCAATGGGAGAACCCTCACAAGAATCAGCAAATTCGTCCTTAGAACACCTTTAGAACCCAATTTAGTGAATAGAAAGAAAATTAAGGGCTTGAGTTTGGCAATTTAAAGCCACTGAAACAGCGATCATGCATCTGTGGAACCCGTGTCCGTGGACGCGACCTCCTATCCGCAAGATTTATACGTAGATGCGGACTCACTAACCACCTCATAATCTCGCAGATGCGGGACAACTTCCACATGAGCAGCCCTGCGCATGTAGAAAAGACTTTGCAGGTGCGGAACTTTCTGGAAAGGCAAACCCTTGCATTTGCGGACCAAAGCTAGTAGAGGCGGGCCCGCAGATGCGGTGAAAACACCACAAAAAGGGGCACCCCAGAAGCCAGTAAAAGATCTAATTTTTCACCAACTTTAAGCCAAAACCCGACACTCATCCGAGACCTCCCGGATACAACCTAAATATGCATAACAATGTAAAAACATGCTACGAACTCACCCATGCCCTCAAAATTCCCAACAGAGGTCATCTTCACCCGGTCAACCCCCAAACCCCAAACGAATAAAGTTTCCAACCAAAGGGCCAAAATAACCCCCCCCCCCCGAGTGCCTCGGGAACCGAAACACTCATTCTACCAAGTTATAATCGACCCTCCGGACCATATGGAACTGACAAAATCACTTAAATGTCGATTTACCCAAAAGTCAACTATTGGTCAACACTTTTTCGCTTATTCAACTTAAAACTTTTAAATTCCTCAAAATCAATCATGACTCGCTTGATCACCTTGTGAATTGTGCCACCCACCCTGCGAGTCCCAAACACTCTAACGGAGCTATGAAGAAGGGTCAACAGGGGTAAATAGGTTAAAAAGATGAACGACCAATCAGGTCACTACATCAAATACCAATTAAACAATCTTCCATCCTCAAACGATGAAGAAGAGTACGAAAGTTGACGGTAACCGAGGAATCTTCATTATAACCACACAGATGCCTCCACAGGCAAGAAATGTATCGATAGCACAACTGTTCATCTTATCAATCGAAACTTCTTTTAACTTGGCTCAAAGACCTAAATTTGTATATTTTCCATGCTCGAAATTTCTTTCATAATTGATCCCCGAATATAAGAACTGCCTCCACTTGAATTCTCTTGTTTGATATAACCATACCTTTGAACGTGATTGATAGGTTCCACAACCATTCCCCAAACAACTCAATCTTTTAGATATAACCACAAACCATGGCCTAATTTGAATCGGTAAAATATTCTAATTCTACTAAACTTTCTTGCACACCTTCCAAGGCCGTCCATCACACCAAGATTCCTTAAAACACTTAAACATATGTCACAAGCCCAAATCATGACTTCCTTTCGTCAGAAAAGAATCCTTGCTTTATTTGAGAAAACACCAAACAATTTCATCAAAACTAATCTTCCCCAAGCCGATTGCACGAGTTCCAAGTCTATTAGTTTCGTAACCCGGTGTTGAAACCACTTAGACAAAACCTATCGGCCAAGCCTTCTCAAATCTTCAAATCACCATACTGACAGCATACCTACTGATTACCTTGCCCTGATCCAAATCCGAAGGAACCCATCCGATCACTCTAAGATCTCTCATAACCATTTGTACCTCCTCAAACAATCACCAAGTACTGTCATACACCATTAGAACTGCTCAAAAAGCTGCCCTTGGTAAAATACCATCAAGTCCACTCCCAAACCTCGATTCTGAACTGAAATCCATCAATCCTTGAAGGTGATTTACTAGAAAACCCATAAGTCCTTCTACTAATATAAACATAGTCCCCAGCTCAAATTAAACAATTCTGATCCGAAAAATGCACCTTTCCCCGAATATCACCAATGGTCACCCGAACTGACTCCAACCTTTACGAAACCAATCATAGTCCTATCACACATATGTGGTGACCAATTCTACTTTCTCATGAATAATCAATCTTGTGTTTTCATCTTGACTCCAAAGGCTGAATTTTATCCCAGTCATCCACTTAGCACCAAAGAACCATGCTCTAAGATTGCAACCTTCATGTTTCTCAACTTTCACCTAATACGCAAATTTGATCGAACCCCATGAACTCTAAGAACATAAAATTCCCCTCGTGTTTCCACATAACTTGCTCACGATCCCGAACATTTCAGTGCAAAACCTGCAACCTCATTTAATACACCTTTAACCATTGAATCCCTACTTGTAACACCTTGATACGCCTATCACAATTCCGAAAGTATCAAATCTCTCAACCTCTTGCACCAACCTTTTGCAACCACTCCCAAGTTTTTGATATCCAAAATTCTCACCCAAGCTACCTAGTTAGTAATACTCACAACATAATCCACTACCACGAATACGGTCTTATCTCGAAAATATAACTCTAACCTCTAATTTATAGAGATTTCCAAAATTCGTTCTCGTTAGACAACTCTTACTCATCCATTGAAGAATGCCACGAAATTACCCATCTTGGTACAATGCAAGCCACCTTTCCATAAATCTTAACATGCCGATCACCTGAAATTTGATTCTTACCAGTCACTAATCACGAAACCTCACGGAACTTCATCATAACACTTAGTCCATTTCTGTAGACTTTCTTCTCTAAGCGTACTTAATAATCACACCTCATATGGAAGATGCAAGATAACAACACCATAATTCATACCTGACTCAAGTAACCCCGAAGGTGTACCTTATTCATACTGATTCTTGATCAACTATACCTTTATCTTAATTCTTCAATTTCTCTATTCCATTCATATCACAGTCACTGCCACCAACAGAACATCACTCAAACCCACTTGAAAGTATACCGCAAAGTCATATGTCCTGCCAAATAGCTGAGTCAATCCTGGAGATAGTATTATGCTGCACACTCAACAATCGAGAGTTTCCTTTGCCTCACTCGAACTTTAAACTGAGAACCGCTATAAATCTGGCGCATCATATAAACCATACTTCAAGAAGTCTTCCCACTAGCAATTACTGACCAACCCTAGTTATCCCAACAAGAATCAATCATTGTCGATGAAATATCCCAAACTACCATTGAACTAATTCATAATTCGTAGGGCGATACTTAATGTCACGACCCAACCAGAGGGCCATGACGGGCACCCGGAGCTAACAAATCGAGCACCTCTAAACATACATCTCATAAACATTTCTGGGTGGACCATAAAGATAGCTCTTGGATATCATGATCTGTAAGACATATATCACAATATAACGGCACATCTCTATATAATCTTTAACAGTTATGTCCATCATTACCAGCCGACAAGGCTACTAAAATGTTATACAATGATATAGACCGGTAGGATTATGAAATGTCTAACTATACACACATGTCTACGAGCCTCTACATAGATTACAAGTGACCATAAGGACCAACACCAATAGACTATAGCTTCGAAGTAAGTGGAGTGCTCCTGAGAATCCGCTGATAAATCACCTACGGGTCAAATCCGTGTACCTGTCTACCTACGGGCATGAACGTAGCGTCCACAAGAAAGGACGTCAGTACGAATAATGTACTGAGTATGTAAGGCATTAATAATAACATAATAAGAAATATAGAACATAACATGAGATAAGGATAACCTGTATGTCTGATTGCCTCTTAGGGCGAATATCATGCATGCTTAGTCATTTCATAAAACCTTCCTCATACTTGTATAGCATAATAGTGCTGCGGAACGTGCAGCCCGATTCATAAATATAATATGTACATATACATAATGTAAATAGCATGCATGAAAGATCAAATGAAATCTACAACTTTATCGTAGTAACGTAAGGTCGGTAACCTCCTATTTATATTATGGAGCAATCATTATCGCTATATCTCACCTTGAAGGGACAAGTACCATAAGATGAGATCAACAACCACGAGTAGAATCAAGGACATCATGAAATAAACTCAATGATCTCATAATAGCATTAAAATCATGAGCTTTGGAATTTCTAGAATTAAAATCATCATCATCATCGTGTTCATCATAGAAAACATCTCATCTTTAGTATCATAAGAAGCTTTTAAGAATCATGAACTTCTAACTTTTGGAAGTAAGAAGGTTATGGAAACATATATAGAATCATAACATAGGAATCATGCCTTTTGAAAGAAAGGGACTGGCCTTAACATACCTTTTCGGTCGTCTTAACTTTAACTATTTAACTTTTATCCTCCCAAGCTCGTAAATCTACATTCAAGAGAATTCATATTATCGTTAGGCTTGTCGTCAAATGCTTGTCTTAAGCCCTCAAATTAATTCCTTTTACAAGCTGCCGAAATTCGGGCAAAGATCTCCCCGTTTATATCCCTAGCCCGAAATCACAATACCAACAAAACAACAACAATAGTAATACTAATATCAACCACATCATCATCAATACCAAAATATTCCATAAAATATCCCACACGATATTTTTCAACACACAACAACAATATACACTTCCTTTCTTCCTAAGCAAGGAGCATTATCTCATCAACACAGCAACAACATGCTCAAAAACAGTCCATAAACACAATAACTACAACACAACACTTTATGACCTTTCCTCCATAACTATTTTCACTTTTAAGACTTGCTAAACCTTCAAATCAACACAACATAAGAGATAGGATGAAGAAAACACCTTATACTTGAAGAAATTCAGCCACACCAACTTTCTTCCAGACCAAACTTACCACAACATCAAGTAGAAGCAAGAACAATCACCTATCATGGACTAGTTTGGTGTAATCTTGTTAAATTCTTGATTTAATGGGCTATAAATGTTTGGGGGATGTGTTGGGAAGTTTCTAGGACTATTGAGAATGTAAAATGCTGAAAAAATGAAGTTACTCATAAGTCGGTTCCACCAACCTTCTCAAGTGGGACCCACGGAAGCCATTCGGCGTCTTGGAGTCTTTATCTTAAAATGGCCATAACTCCCTACCCCGATGTCATTTTGATAAGCGGTTTGTTGCGTTGGAAACTAGACTCGACGAAATTCATTTTATAGGCACACTATCTCCCTTTCCTTCGGAGATCATTGAATTCCCCATAATTATTCCTCTAGTTAAAACTTTCATCTCTTCTAGTGCTAAGATTTCCCTTTTTGTAATCTATATTGTCCTTTATACTTACTCCCTAGTCAGCTTACAGACCCTTCTTGGTATCATACATATCTCATAAAATCAATAGAATAAACAACCAGCCAACAGACATGAAATAAATGAACCACAACAAGTCAACCACAGATAATCAACACTCATGTCACCCAAAATATTAAGAAATCAAATCAACAGGATCTACAAAAGGGATTAAGTCCACCACAATAACCATACTCACTGTACACACGTGCAAACTGATGTCATTGCTCAGTACTCATG
Organism: Lycium ferocissimum; assembly: GCF_029784015.1. Taxonomy (NCBI): domain Eukaryota; kingdom Viridiplantae; phylum Streptophyta; class Magnoliopsida; order Solanales; family Solanaceae; genus Lycium; species Lycium ferocissimum. Next base: position 46,229,984 of record NC_081342.1, on the reverse strand, counting down.
ACCTGCAGGGGAACCATGGACTCAACACATATGAATAGGGGCAAAAAGCCTACACAGTCACTCAATCAATCACATATAGGAATTCTATCACACAATATAATGCATGAGACTATACATGCTTTCTCCTATAGAATTCACAACACATACAATCAACTAATCAAAGTCCAACTCAAGTAGACCATAACCTATCTCAAACGTAGAGCTGGAACAACGTGAATGTCACGACCCAACCGGAGGGCCGCGACAGGCACCCGGTGCTATCCCACTCGGGCACCCCTTAAACATACTTGCATGTTATATCCAGGTGAGCCACATAGCTAAATCATGTTTTTCATTCATTATCATTCTAGTCTCATTGGGCAACAACACATCTATATCATCATTAACAACTATGCCCATATAATTGTACATAAGCCGACAAGGCTATCAAAATAATATCTCAAAAGATAGACCGACAAGGCTAAACATATCTAACCACATACACATGTCTACGAGCCTCTAAGAAGAATACGTCATATCATAACATACAGGCAGGATAGGACCCCGCCGTGCCCATGAATATGTACACAAAAGAATCTATGCCTAAAGCTGTAGCTCCGAATGAAGTGGAGCTCCGCTATGTAGTCCCTGAGAAATCTAGCTATGGATCAAGTCTGTCTCCCCGGCCAACTGCGGGCATGACACAGCGTCCACAAAAAAAAGGACGTCAGTACGAAGAATGTACTGAGTATGTAAAGCATGATCTCAATATGGAAGCATAATAAACAATACATGAAATAACATAGGATGGGAGATAATAGAATTAGCTTCATAGCACTTACTTGCTTTCCATAGGGACATTCCATTCCTATTGCGTATTCGTGTACATATATCCATATCCGTACTCATTTACCTTTCGTATCCATTTCCATATTCGTATTCATATTTCTATTCATACTCATGTTCATGTCATATACATTACATATACATATCCCTTACTTGGCATTTACATATTCTTAACATATTCGTACTCACATTAATGTCATATACATAACATTTATATAGCATACCCGACCACGAAGTTCGGTGTTTCACATACCTGCCCCTACCAAGGCTCAGTGTCATATATACCTGGCCCTACCAAGGCTCGGTGTTATCCGTACCCAACTGCAGTGGTGCGTGCGCGTCGTCGCATATAGATATATATATACATATTTACTATATTCTACCCGGCCATATAAGCTCGGGGTTCACATTAACCACTCATGGGCACATATACATATGAGCTCATAATTATCTTTAGCCTTTTTACTATCACCATTCATTACATTCTATCCTTAGAGGATTTCTCATCGTATAAGAAACTTAGTACAATCGTATCATCTGAGCATCATAAGCTTAGTAGCTTCTAGAGATAGGATCATTGGAGAATATCGTAAACTCGGACATGGATAAATATTTGGCCAATGAACCATGACTTATGAAAGAAGGGTTAGCCTTACATACCTTTCCGTTCAACTATTCTATCACTTGTACGTTCTTCTTCAATGCTCGCGTTCTACCTTCATTAGAGTTATACTATCATTAGGAAATCGATAACTTAACATACATGACTAAAGCTAGAGAAAATTGGACAGCATCTCCTTTATTTATACGACTTCCTCCACATCATGTTTCAATTCCCAAACATCAATAATAACATTCACAATATCATCACAATAGCCTTTATTCAACTACATTACCCTTGCTTTCAATTCACTTCCAATCATCCACATTCATGGTCATATCGTACGATTACGTTCATTCATATACAGGGTCTATTCCATGTTCTCAATATCATTCATAACATGATCATATTCATAATGTATCAAGAATCATGACTCATTCCAAACATTTACTCCAAAAGTGACTCTATTCCCACATTCATGACCCATTTCCTATTTCCTTATATAATCCAAGTGTTTAAACTTTAAAATACTTAAAATAACATGGAAACATCATAAACATTACCTTATAAGGTGTAGGAATGAACCTCGGGTGCAAATACCTTACTTGAGCAAAACCCTAGTTTTTCCCTCACTTGGATTTCTTGCTTTGGATGAACTTTAATGGGTTTTTATACTTGATTCACTTGGTTTGATGAAGTCGAACACTGATTTCTCTTGAAAACTTGTGGGAGAAATGTGGAGAGATGTTTTAGAGAGAAGGGAAGTGAAAAGGAAATGAAATGAAATGAAACTTGGATCCTTAATAAATAACACAATTCAAGCCCCGATTTAACATACGGACCAACATACGGTCCGTATATTTTTCATCGGCCGTATGTCCGGACCGTATGTTTGGTCCAGTGAGGTATGCCATTCTGGGCTGAACCTTCGGCTGGACATACGGTCCGTATAATTTATACGGCCAGTATCTCTGGCCGTATAATGTCCAGGGATCCCGAACTTGTTCTCGTCGACTCGTTTGATCTCCAATCCTTATGGAACCTTCTTGGCACTTGTCTAACACCTCAATACCAATCTAAGGGAAGTTATAACTCTTCTCCAAATTATCTTTAAGTCACCATTAACTCGTTACTCATAAATTCTTTCTTATACTTATCGTAAGCCTTGCCTTCTCTTGGCAATCTTTCTCGTCTAACATAGAATGTTTTTGAAATCTTACTTAAGGTCGTCAAATGCTATTTCATACTTATCGAGACACCATATACTCCACACTCTTTGATATTCTATTCACTGTGCATCTACAGAAAATTTTCCGAGGTGTAACATTCTTTCCCCCTTAAGAACATTCGTCCTCGAATGTTAAGCACTCGGGGATTCTACGAAAATTTAGCCAGAGTTTCCCCTATAACATGGCACTACCATCCTGTCACAACAACCCATAATAACAACGCCTCACAGGGGAACAACATCATAGCAATAGAATTTGGCCACGCACGACCCAAATGCATAAAAGGAAAACATACATACCTTATGATCTTGACGCCTCATCTTGGCCCTCTTCCGGGGGCTGAAATAAGTGCGGATATTTGGATTTCATGATTTCTTTCGCTTTCCATGTCATCTCTTCTCGATTATTATTTCTCCATAAAATCTTAACTGAGGCCACTTCTTTGTTTCTAAGCCTCCATACTTGCCTATCTAATATGGCAATGGATTTTTCATTATAGGCTAACTTTTCTGTCACTAGAACATCATTTACTGGGACGATCCTAGTAGGATCTTCGACACATTTATGAAGCATCGAGACATGGAAATCTGGATGAACTGACTCCAAATCAGGAGGTAGATCTAATTTGTAAGCAACTTTGCCTACCATGCGCATAATTTCATAAGGCCCAATGTACCGGGGACTTAGCTTCCCCTTTTTGGCCCAATCTCATAACGCCCTTCATTGGAGACACTTTCAAGAATACCCAATATTTAACTTGAAACTCTAAGTCCCTTCGGCGATTATCTGCGTAGGACTTTTGGCGACTTTGGGCTGCCAACAATCGATCTTGTATGAGCTTAACTTTCTCTATGGCTTGCTGGACCAAGTCTGACCCTATCAATTTGGCCTCTCCTGTTTCAAACCACCCAATTGGGGATCTACACTTTCGCCCATATAAAACCTCATACGGTGCTATTTGAATGCTAGAATGATAACTATTATTGTAAGCAAACTCGATGAGTGGTAAGTGATCATCCCAATTACCTCCAAAATCTAACATACATGCCCGCAGCATATCCTTAGGAGTCTGAATGGTACGTTCAGCTTGTCCATCAGTCTGTGGATGAAATGTCGTGCTAAGGCTCACATGAGTCGCTAAGCTCTCTTGGAAGGACTTCGTAAATTAGCCGTAAACTGAGTTCCTCTGTCTGAGATAATAGATACTGGAACACCATGAAGTCGCACTATCTCTTTCACATAAAGCTTTGTATAATCTTCTGACACATATGTCGTTCTGACTGGTAAGAAATGAGCTGACTTCGTGAGTCTATCCACGATCACCCATATAGAATCATACTTACGTCGAGAACGGGGTAAGCCTGCAATAAAGTCCATGTTAATCACTTCTTACTTCCAAGTTGGGATTTCTATAGCTTGCCACAATCTGCCCGGCTTTTGGTGCTCGATTTTCACTTGTTGACAATTGGGATATTGAGCTACAAATTCTGCTATATCTTTCTTCATCCCATTCCACCAATACACGGATTTAAGATCATTATACATTTTCGTTGCTCTGGGGTGGATAGAATAACGGGAACAATGAGCTTCTCCCAATATTTGGTGGCATAAACCTTCCACATTAGGAACACATAATCTGCCTCGACATCGGAGAACTCCGTCTCCTGTAATCTCAAATGAGGACTCCTCTTTCTGAGGGAGTGTATCTCTGTACTGCACTAGCATGGGATCTTCGTATTGTCGTTCTTTCACTTCCACTACTAGCGACGAGGCTGCTGAATTCTGAATGGTAGTTCCCCTGCTACCTGAGTCCACTACTCGGACTCCTAGACTAGCTAACTGCTAGAGCTCACGAGCCATTTCGCTTTTCTCTAGTTGTACCTCACACAAACTTCCCATAGATTTGCGGCTAAGAGCGTCAGCCACAACATTTGCCTTTCCGGGATGACATAGAATGTCAACATCGTAATCTTTTAGCAATTCCAACTATCGTCGTTGCCGCAAATTTAACTCTTTCTGCTTGAAGATATACTGAAGGCTCTTATGATCTGTGTAAATATCTACATGGACACCACATAAATAGTGTCTCCACATCTTTAATGCATGAATCACTGCAGCCAATTCTAGATCATGAGTTGGATAATTCTTTTCGTGTTTTCGTAATTGCCTTGAAGTATATGCAATCACCTTACCATGTTGCATCAATACACAACCTAGCCCAACACCTGAAGCATCGCAATAAACAGCGTAGCCTTCCAATCCCTCTGGAAGTGTTAGGCCTGGTGCAGAAGTCAATCTATCTTTTAGCTCTTAGAAACTACGTTCATAAGCATCTGTCCACTGACTTTGTAAGTGGTGCAGATATAGAAGAAAAACCTTCAACAAACCTCCTGTAATAACCTGCTAAGCTCAGGAAGCTACGAACTTCCGTAGGAGTTATGGGCCTTGGCCAAGTCATTACGGCCTCAATCTTTTGTCTATCTACGCGAATGCCATCGGCTGAAACAATATGCCCGTAAATGTCACTGAGTCCAACCAGAACTCACACTTGGAGAATTTTGCAAACAACTCTTGAGTTGAAGAATTCTAAAGACAGTACGCAAATGATCCACATGTTCCGCCTCGGATCTAGAATACACCAAGATGTCATCGATGAACACAATCACGAACAAATCTAGGAAGGGCCTGAACACATTGTTCATCAAATCCATAAACACTGCCGGTGCATTAGTTAGCCCAAATGACATTACCCGGAACTCAAAATGGCCATATCTTTCTCTGAAGGCTGTCTTAGGGATATCTTTCTCCCTAACTCTCACTTGATGATACCCGGATCTCAAATCTATCTTGGAAAATCATCTGGCACCTTGTAATTGATCAAATAAGCCATCAATCCTCAGAAGAGGATATTTATTCTTAATCGTCACCTTATTTAATTGCCGATAGTCAATGCACATTCTCAAGGAGCCATCTTTCTTTCGAACAAACAATACGGGTGCTCCCGACGGGGATGAACTAGGCCTAATAAAGCCTTTCTCAAGTAAATCTTTCAATTGCTCCTTCAACTCTTTCAATTCTGCGGGAGCCATTCTATAAGGAGGAATAGATATAGGCTTGGTGTCTGGCAACACATCAATAGCAAAATCAATCTCCCGCTCGGGAGGAAGGCTTGGAAGCTCTTCCGGGAACACATCCGGAAACTCATTCACTACGGGAACTGACTGAAGAGTCGGCGGTTCAGCTTCTATATCTTGAACCCGCACTAGATGATAAATGCAACCTTTTGTAATCATTTTCCTTGCCTTTAGATAGGAAATAAACCTACCCTTTGGTGACGCCGTATTTCCTTTCCATTCTAAATCGGTTCTCCCGAAAATTGGAAGCGAACCATTTTCATTCTACAATCAACATTGGCGTTGCAAGAAGCCAACCAATCCATGCCCATAATGACATCAAAATCCACCATTGTTAACTCATACAAGTCAATCATATTACGGCGATCACGAATCACAATTACACAATTTCTATATACTCGGCTAGCTATTACCGGTTCACGAATATGGAAATAACATAGGATGGGAGATAATAGCATTAGCGTCATAGCAGTTACTTGCTTTCCATAGGGACATTCCATTCTTATTGCGTATTCGTGTACATATATCCATATCCGTACTTATTTACCTTTCGTATCCATTTCCATATTCGTATTCATATTTCTATTCATACTCATGTTCATGTCATATACATTACATATACATAGCCCTTACTTGGCATTTACATATTCTTAACATATTCGTACTCACATTAATGTCATATACATAGCATTTATATAGCATACCCGACCACGAAGTTCGGTGTTTCACATACCTGGCCCTACAAAGGCTCAGTGTCATACATACCTGGCCCTTCCAAGGCTTAGTGTTATCCGTACCCAACTGCAGTGGTGCGCGCGCGCCGTCGCATATAGATATATATATATACATATTCACTATATTCTACCCGGCCATATAACCTCGGGCTTCACATTAGCCACTCATGGGCACATATACATATGAGCTCATAATTATCTTTAGCCTTTTTACTATCGCCATTCATTACATTCTATCCTTAGAGGATTTCTCATCGTATAAGAAACTTAGTACAATCGTATCATCTGAGCATCATAAGCTTAGTACCTTCTAGAGATAGGATCATTGGAGAATATCGTAAACTCGTAGATGGATAAATATTTGGCCAAAGAACCATGCCTTATGAAAGAAGGGTTAGCCTTACGAACCTTTCCGTTCAACTATTCTATCACTTGTACGTTCTTCTTCAATGCTTGTGTTTTACCTTTATTAGAGTTATACTATCATTAGGAAATCGATGACTTAACATACATGACTAAAGCTAGAGAAAATTGGACAGCATCTCCTTTATTTATATGACTTCCTCCACATCATGTTTCAATTCCCAAACATCAATAATAACATTCACAATATCATCACAATAGCCTTTATTCAACTACATTACCCTTGTTTTTCAATTCACTTCCAATCACCCGCATTCTTGGTCATATCGTACGATTACGTTCATTCATATACAGGGTCTATTCCATGTTCTCAATATCATTTATAACATGATCATATTCATAATGTATCAAGAATCATGACTCATTCCAAACATTTACTCCAAAAGTGACTCTATGCCCACATTCATGACCCATTTCCTATTTCCTTATATAATCCAAGTGTTTCAACTTTCAAATACTTCAAATAACATGGAAACATCATAAAACTTACCTTAGAAGGTGTAGGAATGAACCTCGGGTGCAAATACCTTACTTGAGCAAAACCCTAGGATTTCTTGCTTTGGATGAACTTTAATGGGTTCTTATACTTTATTCACTTGGTTTGATGAAGTTGAACACTAATTTCTCTTGAAAACTTGTGGGAGAAATGTGGAGAGATGTTTTAGAGAGAAGGGGAGTGAAAAGGAAATGAAATAAAATAAAACTTGGATCCTTAATAAATAACACAATTTTGTCCCGACCAGAACATACGGACCAACATACGGTCCGTATATTTTATACGGCCAGTATGTCTGGCCGTATAATGTCCAGTGATCCCGAGCTTGTTATCATCGACTCGTTTGATCTCCAATCCTTATGGAACCTTCTTGGCACTTGTCTAACACCTCAATACCAATCTAAGGGACGTTATAACTCTTCTCCAAATTATCTTTAAGTCACCATTAACTCGTTACTCATAAATTCTTTCCGATACTTATCGCAAGCCTTGCCTTCTCTTGGCAATCTTTCTCGTCTAACATCGAATGTTGTTGAAATCTTACTTAAGGTCATCAAATGCTATTTTTTACTTATCGAGACACCATATACTCCATACTCTTCGCTAGTTTATTCACTGTGCATCCACGAAAAATTTTCCGAGGTGTAACAGCGAATCACTCGAATGCAGCTTTTCCCTTTCTTAAAGCCTCGGAACACTTAAAGTCTAGGAATAGAAGGCTCAATGAGTCACAAATACACTAGACACAAATACCAATTCAAGAATACCCTTCCCTTTACCCCATTCCAATGGGTGAATGATTTTCTAGGTGTAAAGAAACCTAACAAAGGCCTTAGTAATCACTAATCATCAAATTATAACAATATTACATCAACATTCAAACTACAAGAAGTTTCCATGGTTAAGCTACAATTTTTTTAGAACCCTAGGTCTCAATTTACTTAGTTCATGGCTCTAAGGGTGCAATTCATGATTAAGAGGAGTTAACCCAAGCCATTAGATGATAAATAAGTGATAACAACCATAACCCATCAAGTTTAGAAGGTTTATTAATTTCTAGGGTTACTATTACAAATTTAACCATTAAAAATCCATAAAAGTGATGATAATCATAAAGATGATACGGAATGATTAAAGGGGATGAATGAGACTTACCTCCTAAGAGTATTTTTGCCCTAGCTTGGAATTTCATCCTAAGTGCTTGTGAGGAACTGTGTTGGAGTTTTATGAATAAAGAATGTGGGACTAAGTCTTTTAAAAACGGGCTCTTTGTTTTTCGCCGACCGCTAAAGCGGTCATTTCACCGCTACAGCAGTCCCGCTATAGCGGACCAAGTGAAAACCGACCTCCACTATAGCAAGCCATATACCACTATGGCGGCATCGCCATAGCGGGTCATCTCCAGCTACAGCGGCCACATGGGAAGTGGTTGACCACTGGCTGCGATGAACACACCACCACAGCGGTGCCATTTGGGCAGTGAGCTCCACTTTTGCCCAGTTTTCCACCCTTTCACTCAACATTTCTTCCGAGGCCTCACGAACACAAACAAAACATACACATCGGCATAAAAACATCATACGAATCCACTCATGGTCTCGGAATTCCCAACGGAGTTCTAATTTCCTATGTCACCCCCCCTCCCGACGGACTCAACAAAATTAAACAACAATTACAAACAAGTCAAGTTTCAGTTCTTAGGCTTACACAATCAAGTTTCTATTAGCTCGTTCTACCCTTGAAAAAGGTTCTATTCGGTGGGGTGATCCTATATTTCCCAAAATGGCCGAAAAGTTCGTTACATCAGATACCAATTAAAACATCGTTCGTCCCTGAACGGACAAGGATGAGGAATATAGAAAAAGTTACCTGACTTGGCGAAAAGCTGAGGATACTTGCTACGCATATCAGATTCTGTTTCCCAAGTAGCTTCCTCTACCGGACGATTCTTCCACTGAACTTTCACGGAGGCTATTTTCTTGGACCTCAACTTGCAAACATCCCTATCTAAGATAGAGACAGGCTCTTCCTCATAAGTTAAATTCTTATCTAACAAAATCGAATCCCAACGGATTATGTACGAACCATCGCTGTGGTACGTCTTCAACATTGAAATATGAAATACAGGATGAATGCCTCATAGGCCCGGAGGTAAAGCCAACTTGTAAGCCACCTCCCCCACACGCTTGAGGATTTCAAATGGCCCAATGTACCTCGGGCTGAGCTTGCCCTTTTTCCCAAACCTCATCACACCCTTCATAGGTGAGACCTCCAACAAAACTTCCTCTCCCTCTCCAAACTCAAGATCTCAGACTTTACGGTCCGCATACTTCTTTTGCCTACTTTGCGCTGCCGGAAGCTTGGCTTGAATCACCTTCACCTTCTCTATGGACTCTCTCAGAAGATCGATACCGCAAGGTCTCACCTCGAACGCATCAAACCATCCAATATGAGACCTACACTTCCTTCCATACAACGCCTCAAATGGGCCCATATCAATGCTCGAGTGGTAGCTATTATTGTATGCGAATTCGGCCAAAGGCAAAAATTGATCCCAATGCCACCAAAGTCTATCACACAAACACGAAGCATATCTTCAAGAACCTGAATAGTCCGCTTAGACTGCCCGTCAGTCTGAGGGTGGAAAGCTATACTACGATCCAACTTTGTACCCAACTCCTCATGCAAACACTCCCAAAACCTGGATGTGAACGTTGTGCCCCTGTCGGACACAATGGAGATAGGAACCCGGTGAAGCCTAAGCACCTCACGAATGTAGATTTTAGCTAATTTCTCCGCATCGTAAGTTATCTTCACCGGAATAAAGTGGGCAAACTTAGTGAACCTGTCAACAATGACCCAGATAGAGTCAAACTTACCTAGCGTCTTCGAAAGACCAATCACAAAATCCGTGGCTATTCTTTCCCACTTCCACTCAGGAATGGGCATCCTCTAAAGTGTACCCCTAGGTTTCTGATACTCATACTTCACCTGTTGGTAATTCAGACACTGAGCGACAAACTCTACTATATCACGCTTCATCCTAGTCTATCAGTAATGTTGTCTTAAATTGCGATACATCTTAGTAGCGCCAGGATGAATAGAACACCTCGAACTATGAGTCTCTGTCAGAATGGTCCTGATCAAATCGCCCACGCATAGTACACATACTCTTCCATTAATTCGCAGCACACGCTCATCATCGATCACGGCCTCCTTAGCCTCACCACGCAACACCTTGTCAAATATTTTGTGCAACTTAGCATCCTCAAACTGTTTGGCCTTGATCTGTTCTAAAAACGATGACCGAGCCTCAACACAAGCCAACACCCCGCATGTGCTAGAAATATCCAGCCTCATAAAACTGTTAGCCAGAATCTAAACCTCTCTAGCTAATGGACGCTCCGAAGAAATCAAACGAGCCAGACTTCCCATACTAGTCGAGTTCCTACTCAACGCGTCAGCCACTACATTTGCCTTACCAGGATGATACAAGATGGCGATGTCATAATCTTTCAGTAGTTCCATCCATCTCCGCTGCCTAAAGTTCAGATCCCTCTGAGTGAACACATGGTGCAAACTGCGATGGTCGGTGTATACCTCACAATGGACACCATACAAGTAGTGCCTCTAGATTTTCAATGCAAACACCACCGCTGCCAACTCTAAATCATGAGTAGGATAGCTCTTCTCATGCATTTTCAACTGCCGAGAAGCATAGGCAATCGTTTTCTTTTCCTACATCAAAATAGAACCCAAACCAGAACGTAAAGCACCACAATAAATAACAAAATCCTTGCCCTCCACGGGAAATGCTAGAATAGGTGTTGTAGTCAGCAACGTCTTGAGCTTTTGAAAGCTCTCCTCACACTCGTCGGACCACTGAAACGGTACCTCTTTCTGAGTCAAGCAAGTCAAATGAAAAGCAAAAGAGGCAAACTCTTTCACAAACCGATGATAGTAGCTAGCCGTAACCCATGAAACTATGAATCTTGATCACTGATGTGGGCCTAGCCCATTCCCTGACTGCCTGAATTTTTCGCGGATCCACCATGATACCTTCCTTTGAAATTACATGCCCCAAGAAGGACACAGAAGACAACCAGAATTCACACTTGGAGAATTTAGCATACAACTCCTTCTCCTGCAATACCCTAAGAGCAATCCTCAAATGTTTCTCATGCTCTTCCTTACTTCTAGAGTACACCAAGATGTCATTAATGAACACTGTCATGAAAAAGTCTAAAAAGGGCTTAAACACGCTATTCATCAAATCCATGAATGCAGCGGGGGTATTAGTAAGCCCGAAAGACATAACTAAGAACTCATAGTGTCCATACCTGGTCCGAAAAGCTATTTTAGGAACATCCTCTGCCTAAATCTTCAATTGGTGATACCCTAACCTTAAGTCAATTTTAGAGAACACAGAAGCTCCCTGTAACTGATCAAACAAGTCATCAATACGGGGAATGGGATACTTGTTTCGAACAGTTACCTTATTCAGTTGACGGTAATCAATACACAAACGCATAGACCCATCCTTCTTCTTAACAAACAACACAGGAGCACCCCAAGGAAAGGCACTAGGGCGAATAAACCCCTTACTCAAAAGATCTTGCAACTGCTCTTTCAATTTTTGGAGTTCTACTAGAGCCATCCTATAAGGTGGGATAGAGATAGAATGAGTCCCTTGGTCTAAATCAATCCAAAAATCAATGTCTCGATCAGGTGGCATACCAGGCAAGTTCGCGGGAAACATATCCGCAAACTCGCGTACCGCTGGAACCAAATCAAGAGATGGAGTATCTGTACTGGTGTCACGAATATGTGCCAAATAAGCTAGACAACCCTTCGCTACTAGCTTCCTAGCACGAACAAAGGAGATAACTTTCTTAGGGAGGGGACTAAGGTTACCCTTCTACTCAATTCTTGGTGCCCCAGGCATAGCTAAGGTAACAGTCTTAGAGTGCCAATCAAGAACGGCATAATGCAGGGATAACCACTCATGCCCAAAATAACATCGAAATCTACTATATCTAGGATCATCAAATCCACCCAAGTACTAGACCCCATAAAAGTAATCGCACAAAAAGGGTAGATGCTATCCACCACCACAGAATCCCCAACTGGAGTAGATAAATAAATAGGGGCATCAAGGGTATCACACAACATATCCAGACCCACAACAAAATATGTTGACACATAAAAAAAATTAGAGTCCAGATCAAATAAAACCTATCTGGTCATAAACTGAGATAGTACCTGTGATAACAGCATCGGAGGCCTCAGGCTCGGGTCTACCTGGGAAAGCGTACAAATGATCGCGCCCTCCTTTAGCCTGTGAACCAACGCGATTACCATGACCCGATCCCCCGAGCCCCCGCCCGCCCGGGGCCGTCCGCCTCTACCGCTCGAGGATCGCCTCGGTTAGGCTGGACACCAACCCTACCCGCTGTGTGGCCGCCCTGCTCTACCGGTGCGTGATCCTTGCCCCTCTATCTTGCGCAAATAGAGCTCGGGGAGTCTGATACTAAGTCCTCTGTCCACCCTGTCTGAGTCTAGGGTAATATCACTTAATATTACCTATCTCACCATACTAGTAACATGCACAGTCCAACGTAGATCGTTGAATAGAAACTAATGAAGCAATATAGCCTCAATGCCGATGGGAAGCTTGATAATTTGCCCCTGATGGGCCCCCAGCTGACACCTGCATCGCGGACCGAACCGGACGCCCTGAATGTACCTGCGAACTCTGACCCGTCGAGTAGGAGTTCCTGAAAATCCCACCCCTTCAGGCCTTCTTCTCTACGCCCTCCCATGACATTCCTGCTTAATGCCCTCAACAACACGGATATGCTCCACTACCTCCTGGAATGAAGCCCTAGTGGCTACAAGCTGAAGAGCTGAGAGCTGAAGTCTAGTGTTCAACCCCTTCATGAAACGCCTGATCCTCTCCCCCTCAGTAGGCAGTAACTGAAGAGCATAACGGGAGAAGGAGTAAAAATAGGACTCGTACCATGTGAGACGAGTTGTCCCGATCAATGTTAGCAAATTCATCCTTCCTCCGATCCCTGAGAGTACGCGGAACATACTTATCCAAAAACACATAATAGAACTAAACCCAAGTCAACAGAGGAGACCTAGCTGGCCTGTACTCCATATATGCCCTCCACCATAGCTTGGCATCACCCAAGAACTGGAAGGTCACCAACTCTACACCGTACTTGTCCATAGCCCCCATCTTATGGAGCATCTCATGACAGTCTATGATGAACTCGTATGCATCCTCTGGCTCACTACCATAGAACACCGGAGGCTTCATTTTAGTGAACCTCCAAAAGAGATCATGCTCCTCACCAGTCAATACTGGCCCTGCAACTGGCCTGAGAAAGGCCTCAAAACCGAGAACTTTCTCTAAGCGAGGTGCTTCTTTGTGCAAGATCTTGAACCCCGGAGCTCCGTACTCTTATCCGGACTTGGGGTTGCTACTCTTGCGCCACTTTTCTTTGTGGCTTGGTATAGCCCTACCGTGCTAACCCATGTAACCAATTTAGCACATGTGCTATAACATACGGGTATACTCGAGCGTACCGGCAGCCTTTCGGAGAAAGCGATACGCCTCTCGGCCGGGCGTGTGCTTGTTGCATCTCCCGTTGCCTCATTAGGAACCCTTTGGAGGCACGGGATCAACCAATGGGATTCCGCCCCCAGTTGGGGCCGCCCCTCTACCAGCTCATTTACCTCCACCTCTACCTCTGGTTGTTGTCGCGCGCGTTCTCGCCATCTGTGAGAGAATGAAGGATAGTTAGATATCAATTTGAATCATCAGATACCAATTGTAATCAAATAGCACGAAAGAAAGAAAGAAAAGGGAATTTTCCTACTGTCCAATAGCCTCTCGAAGATAAGTACAGACGTCTCCCTACCGATCCGCAAGACTCTACTAGACATGTCCTTGTACGAGGAGATCGCTGAACCTAAGGCTCTAATACCAACTCTGTCACAACCCAACCTGCCATGACTGGCACCCACACTAACTCCTAATGGGTGAACCAATACATAAGTCATCTATTCATTCAAGTCCATTTTTATAGTAGCAAAATCAATCAGTTATTGCCCATTCAAGCATACGATAATCAAAATAGTTCATGCCATCAAATAGTGAAGTAAATGCGGAAGTCCTAACTATTACAATTTCCCAAAATCCAAAAGTCACCATACAAGGACTATAAGCTAAAAACATGCCTAAGGAATGAACTCCGTCTAACAAATAACCATAATGTCCAGAATAGGAAATAGACATCATAAAAGGAAGATCTTTGGGTGGCCAGGCATGGATAGAAGCTCACCCTAAATCTATCAGCAACGTCCTCAACGCTAGATGTGAGGGCGAGTAGCAGTCTTTGTATCACAATCTGCAGTCAAAGAATGCAGCAAGGTAGTATCAGTACAAACACTATGTACCGGTAGATATCATAGGCCGATTAAGATTAGTATCATGCATATCTCATAAAATTAATATAATAAACAGCCATACAACAGACATGAAATAAATGAACCACAACAAGTCAACCATGGATAATCAACACTCATGTCACCCAAAATATCAAGAAATCAAATCAACAGGATCTACAAACGGGAATAAGTCTACCACAATAACCATACTCACTGTACACACATGGTAACTGATGTCATTTCTCAGTAGCCATGGCCTGTAGGGGACCCATGGTGTCCATGTAACACTCGTTCTGGATACTCATCGGACTCGAGCATAAACCTCTGCTCTAAAAAGAACCTCGAACGTTGGCCACATTAATGTATCTCTCATTTTCAGAACGAACCTCAGACCACGAGTCCATAATCTAGGTCACATTTGTGCCTTTCCATATATCTATACATAATAGTTTCTCTTACCCTCTCATTATCAATGCTCAAAATCATCATTCCATATCACAATTTCACCGAGAAGGTCATATTAACTTCTCATCACAACAACATCAACTGTAGACTCAACACATATGAATAGGGGCACAAAGCCTACACAATCACTCAATCAATCACATATAGGAATTCTATCACACAATATAATGCATGAAGACTACACATGCTTTCTCCTATAGAATTCACAACACATACAATCAACTAATCAAAGTCCAAATCAAGTAGACCATAACCTCCCTCAAACATAGAGCTGGAACAACGCGAATCACTCGGATGCAGCTTTTCCCTTTCTTAAAGCCTCGGAACACTCAAAGTCTAGGAATAGAAGGCTCAATGAGTCACAAATACACTAGTCACAAATACCAATTCAAGAATACCCTTCCGTTTACCACATTCCAATGGGTGAATGATTTTCTAGGTGTAAAGCAACCTAACAAAGACCTTAGTAATCACTAATCATCAAATTATAACAATATTACATCAACATTCCAACTACAAGCAGTTTCCATGGTCAAGCTACCATTTTTATAGAACCCTAGGTCTCAATTTACTTAGTTCATGGCTCTAAGGGTGCAATTCATGATTAAGAGGAGTTAACCCAAGCCATTAGATGATAAATAAGTGATAACAACCATAACCCATCAAGTTTAGAAGGTTTATAAATTTCGAGGGTTACTATTATAAATTTCACCATTGAAAACCCATAAAAGTGATGATAATCATAAAAATGATATGGAATGATTGAAGGGGATGAATAAGACTTACCTCTCAAGAGTATTCTTGCCCTAGCTTGGACCCTAGGTGTTTCTGGGAAACTATGTTGGGGTTTTATGAATAAAGATTGTGGGACTAAGTCTTTTAAAAACGGGCTACTATTTTTCGCCGACCGCTACAATGGTCATTTCACCGCGGCAGCGGTCTCGCTATAGCGGCCAAGTGCCCCCTATAGCGGACCAAGTGAAACCCGATCTCCGCTATAGCGAGCCATATACCTCTATGGCGGTATCGCCATAGCGGGCCATCGCCCGCCACAGCGGCCACATTAGAAGTGGCTGACCGCTGGTGGTGATGAACACACTGCCACAGCGGTACCGCTGCAGTGGTGCCATTTGGGCAGTGAACTCGACTTTTGCCCAGTTTTCCCCTCTTTCACTCAATAATTCATCCGAGGCCTCACAAACACAAACAAAACATGCACATCGACATAAAAATATCATATAAATCCACCCATGGCCTCAGAATTCCCAACGGAGTTCTAATTTCCTACGTCTCCCCCCCGACGGACTCAACAAAATTAAACAACAATTACAAACAAGTCAAGTTTCAGCTCTTAGGCTTACACAATTGAGTTTCTATTAGCTCGTTCTACCCTTGGAAAGGTTCTATTTGGTAGGGTTATCCTACATTTCCATGCTGTTGGAAAGGTCGTTTACCTTTCTTCAGGTGGTAGACGGGAATTCAAAAAAATAAAAGCTTTTCCCCTTCCTCACTTATCCCATTCTCTCAATTACATTCCCCCCTTTAACCACGACTGCCCCTCCATCTCCTAACCCAACACAACTTTCCAACTCCCTCTGAACGCAATAAAGTCCCGTTAACAACCCCCACTTCAACCTACACTTTAAACCCAACTTTACACTACAACAATTTGCTCTCAAAAGGAAGGAAAAGAAGGAGCTTCAAAGGTCATTCACAACCACCACCAACCGCACCTGAATCTTCAACTCTTAAGGTAAGAATTTACTCTTCTCTATTCATAATAGGATAATGAAACTAGATTTCTAAGTTTCCATGCTTCGATAAATGGGTTTGATAACACCAAAGTTGGGATTTTTGGGATTTGGTTGATGAACTTAATGGGGGTTGATAGGCTGAATTTCACCACTTGTTTATAGAAGTATCTATAAATCGAATGTTGCGTAGTTAATGCTGAGATTTGGACCGAAAAACTTAAACATAGTAAAGAATTTTTTGTTTGAAATAGGGTGTTGGCTTTCCTCGAAATTTGGGGACTGTTGTTGTTACACCTCGTAGTCTCTGTACGTTGAGATTCGTTAGGTATTAGCTATTCAATTGCAGACATCGGAGTTATTGTCGAGAAGATGTAAGATCATAGGTGCTCGTGTTACGATTATAAGAGTCGAGGTTCGCGTAACAGGTTATAGGAGGATTGGAAAACGGTTGAACTACGGAGATTAAGCTTGAGCTTTGAAGGAAAGTTGAGCAAGGTTTGGTACGGAAATTCTGATCTAGCTGGAAGAAAGAATATGTTTTTGTATATTAAGAGTTTTGAAGTGAAATAAAAGTCTAAAGTGAAGTTCGGGAAGTCTAGTTTCCAACGCAACAAACCGCTCCTCAATAGGACATCGTGGTAAGGAGATATGGATGTTACAAGTCGGGCTGGTAGACCAGGAAAATGGTCTGCGCAAACGCGCCAGGGAGTGGCGCGAACGCGCGGCGGGGCCGACACGGCGCGGAAACGTGCACGCGGCGCGAGCCGCGGCGGGTAATTTACGGGGCCTAGGGTCCGGGATGAAGGTTATATTATAAGAGTGTAATAATAATATACATATGACATTTGGAGACCATATGGTGTAAGCGATTCGTACATTGCTTAATGAAAGCCCTCGTTCTTTGTAAGCTAAGTGGGGCCCACATGTTGGGGTTTTATAATGGACATATGAAGAGATATGAGTAGTACATGGAATATTGAGCAAGTCCTAAGAAGGACCACTTCAGAATATCGCATAAGCCTCGAAAACACGGTTTAAGGAAACATTTTCGGATGATCGATTTGGAGGGGAAACTACATTATCAATTTAGAATACGGAAAAACACCAAGGTAGAAAGTTGTAGACAATTGAAAGATCTTTCCAACCATGGGTCTTGGGCCCTCACACAACATCGGTATCGAAATTTATGACCTTTTACCCCTAGCCGGAACGAACGCGCGGGCGAAAGTTTAAGCACGCGAGCACGCCGAAGGCACGCGATCGCGGCGGGGAACGTTTTTAGAGGCGGTGCGGGCGGTTACGGACCTTTATTTAATGGGGCCAAGCCCCCGTTTTCTTCACCAAACACCGCAAAAACCTCTCCCAAATTCTGGAGAGTTCTCTGACTCTCCGAAACCAAATTTTAGCCCAGACGGGTATAATTCCCAAATTCCGGTCCGGATAGCGTATAGTTATTGTTGCGAATCATATGCGAGTGTTTTAGCCTAAATTTAGCATAGAAAGTGAAAATACAACAATATTAAAGGGAGAAAGGTATGGATCTCTTCACTGTTTTATGTTAATTGGCTTATTCACGGAAATAGAGCGGTAAAATGATTGTATAATGGGTTGAGTAGTTATGGAAGTTGGAAAACGATGTGTGGGATATTTCATATAATACTTTGGTATGGGAAATATTTATTTATTGTTATTGTTGTTTTA
>NC_081342.1:46158523-46211064 GCF_029784015.1 Lycium ferocissimum | reverse complement strand
GATTTTTTCTTGTTTGGTAAAAAAAACCCCACCTCGGTAAAGCGGGACTACCCTTCCCCTCTAAAATTGGTTGGGAAACTAAAAGGCCCCTTTGTTTCTCAATCGACATTACTAGCGGGGAAAACCAACCCTACCCTAATGAAAAAAAAATTTCCCATATCTAACTCATCAAATGTTTTAGTGACGTTCACTATGACTACCCCTCGTTATACTCCCCAAACATGAATGGGCCCCCTCCGGGGACACCTCAAAAGGTCTAATTGACTCAGGCTCTATCCCAAATTTACTAGCGACAAACAGAGTAATCTATGACAAAGTAGATCCGGGGTCAATTAGTGCGTATACATCATAGGAGGAAACTGATAATATACCTGTAACAATGTTAGGGGACGACTTACGATCCTGTCTACCAGCTAATGCATAGATCCAGTTCTGAGAACCACTCGAGCTAGATGCTCCGCTTCTCCCTCTACCACATCCTACTGGTGCCTGAGAACCTTGCCCTGAAGGGCGTACCGAAGAAGAAGAACCAGCTAAGGACCCTGTAGGCTGAATAATACCTACACCACCTACTAACGGACAGTTTCTCATTATATGACCTGGTCGTCCATAAGAATAACAGGCATTTTATCCCAATCGACACTGTCCAGCATGTTGCCTACTACACTGGGCACACCGTGAAAAAGGTGGCCTCACCTGTCCTGACTCCTATCGATACTGAGAACCAGAAGCTCTAAAACTCCGATTCGCTCCGGAATAAGAAGGCCGATCAAATCTCAAACTTGAAACCCGCAGAGGTACACTCCTTACTGAATAAAATGGGTACCGATAATGCTGCTATCTCTGTCTTCCTCTAAACTCGCCAGTAATATCTAAAGATCTGGCCTCTTGGCACGGCCTCGGTCACACTCACGCTCGTCTCTGCCGTACGTTACGATCTTCCAAAATTTTGTGCATAAGCTTGTATATGGGAAATATCCATACCGAAATTCGCAACACGGTACATCGTATACTCGTCGATCAAATATGGCCCTAGACCGGCCACGACTTATGAACTCGATCATCCATCTCGGCCACCATACGGGGCATATCTAGCCAATGAGTCCAAAGTATACGCTATACTCTCGAACACTCATATTGCACCTTTCGGAACCCTGTCCGCCGGGGCCCGTCGAACTTACCGGTGATGATAATGGCGAATAAAAGCATCCGAAAACTCTCGCCAAATAGCTGGAGGGGCATTCTCTACCCTAGACAGCTCTCATGTCTAATACTACTGCACTGCAATATCACGGAGCCGATAAAAAGCCAACTCCACGGACTCGACCTCATCAGCGTGCATAACCCTCAAGGTCATCTGCATACTATCAATAAAGTCCTGAGGGTGCATATTTTGCTTTAACACGTAGAACTACGGAGGATCTAACAGGAAAGTCTTAACCCTCGCACTACCGCAGTGCCGGCTCGGGTCAATGCCAACTCCCCGTCGCCGAGCCCGAGTGGCTGCCAATCTAGTGGCCTGCACATTATCCCGCACATCCTGGCCCGGTGCATGTGGCTGAGGAACTGGGGGCACTGGAGCAGGTGCTGGAGGTGGGGTATGTGAAGTCTGAGACGGGCTCTCACTCTGAGACTCGCCCGGAGCTCTGGTAGCCCGCGGAGTACGGCTAGTAGCCTCACATGCCACTCCTTTGCCCTTTTGGGCACCAGTATCCTTCTTGTGAGGCACCGCTGAAATCAGAACAAATTATTAGAAGGCGAACTCTTAACACACGGCTCTATTGCACGATCTAAGAGAGAAAGAATGACAATTTCCTAAATGTCCTATAGCCTCCTATTTATAAGTGTGGTGTGTGACACACCCATAAACAAGACTCTACTAGAAACGGTTTGTAAACAACCCTAGGACGGAACTGCTCTGATACCAATTCTGTCACGGACCAAATCGATGAGTCGTGGCGAGTGCCTGACCTCAAATGACCAAGCATCCGTCTACTCGTACCGGGGCTTACTGAATAATAGGGTGGCCCATATATAACTTATAACTGAACTAAGCTAACTTGAAAGAACGACATCATGAATATGTATCAAGAGCTCGCAACCATCTGTAGATATATATATACATATGCTGAAAATAACAGTGCAAGCTGACTAGGTTGCTACACATGTTGTGCAACAAAATAAGAGCCGTCATAGCTACATAACATCCTATCTATGTACAACTGTCTACAGACCTCTAATGGAGTACAAGCTGTAGAGAGGACGGGACAGGGCTCCCGTCATACCCATATACACAAGTTAAAATAGCATACCAAAATGAACTGCAGCCCCGAGCCAAGTGGAGCGCACTGACTACTGCTGGGTGGAAGTCCTACTGAGCTGGACCGCCTCTCTATTTATCTGAACCTGCGGGCATGAACGCAACCCCCCGAGCAATAGGGGAGTCAGTACGGATAATGTACTGAGTATGTAAGGCATAAGATTAACATATACATAAAATCATGGAAAAACATCTGAGACATGCCAGTGAGTATGTGAATACGAATGAATACCGTATATTTGTATATATATATATATATATATATATATATATATATATATATATATATATATATATAGGTATATATATATATATATATATATATATATATATATATATATATATATATATATATATATATATATATATATATATATATATATATATACGGATAATGTGCGAGTATGTAAGGCATAAGATTAACATATACATAAAATCATGGAAAAACATACGAGACATGCCGGTGAGTATGTGAATGCGTATGACTATATATAAATATATATATATATATATATATATATATATATATATATATATATATATATATATATATATATATATATATATATATAAACGCATACAACATGGGGCAAATCGTCACCCCCTATCAAATGTGCCTTATATATGTACATGAACGCCACAACATAGGACACAGTGTCACCCCCTGTCATATGTGCCTTATATATATATATATATATATACATGAATGCCATAACATAGGTCACATCGTCACCCCCTGTCAAATGTACCTGATATATATATGAAGAATAAGAATGAGTGCAATGCATAAGTAAAATAAAATAATAGGACTCTCGGAATAATATGATGTCATATTACCTTTGGTGGACAATTACTGAGCTAACATCACTAAAACATAAAACCTCAAGACCCATGAGCAGAAGGAATATCATAACAGGGGTACAGGATCATCAAAGACTGAAGTGCTCCTAGCACTGCTAAGAGTAGGGTAATATGGAAGTTCATATGCTCGTTTGTTCGTTCATATCATATGATCACGCCAAAAGGAAAGAAAGGATAACCTTAGCATACCTTTTCGGTCGCCTTAAGTTTAACTACTTAGCGCTTGTCCTCCCAAGCTCGTAAATATACATTCAAGAAAATTCATACTATTGTTAGGCTTATCGTCATATGCTTGTCTTAAGCCCTTAAATTAATTCCTTTTAAAAGCTGTCGAAATTCAGGCAACATCTCCCCTGTTTATATGCCTAGCCCGAAATCACAATAACAACAAAACAACAACAATAGCAATCCTAATATCAACAACATCATCATCAACACCAATATACTCCTAAAACATCCCACACGATGTTTTTCCCAATTTCTCAACCAACCATAATAATATGCACAATACCATAATTAAAGAATTCTATTCAATTTAATATCAAATTAATCCCAAAATCTCCTTTCAAATTCATCCCATAGTCATCATCTTCAATTCAATACTTTCTGACTTCTCCACTTTGATTCTTTTCCTTTTCAAGAGTTATTAAACCTTTAAACCAACTCAATCATATAGATAAGATGGAGAACATACCTTATAATGGAAGAACTTCATCTCACTCAACTTCTTCCAACCTCAAGTTCATCACAACATTGAAGAGAAGTAAGAATAATCATCTTCCATAGATTATCTTAAGGTTTTGATGTTTGATTTTCTCTTTCAATGGTATGGAAGGTTGTGGAATGTTGTAGAATTTTCTAGAATTCTCAATAACTCTCTTATAATGGGGAGATAAGTGTGGAAGGCTCTAGAGAAGTGTGGAGATGCGAAATGGTGAGATTAGGTGATTTAGATGACTTAAAGGGGTATATATAGTAGCCCAATTCGGGTTGGGCTGGTGGGCCAAAATTAGTGAACTTTTTAAGAGGTTTCTAGAATTCCCGCGTGGGTTCGCAGGCTTCTAGCAGTCCACTTTAAAATGCCCATAACTCTCTGCTCCAATGTCGTATCGATGAACGGTTTGATGCATTGAAAACTAGGCTCGACGAACTTCATTTTAGGCTCTTGAAACACCTCAAAACTCCTGATATACATGGAGATATACCTCTCTGAAGTTTACCCAAAATTTTTATCCAAAATTTTCCTAAATTTTCAACAAACTTATTTTCTTCGATTTGCTTGATCCCGGAACCTTTATACACTTGTTTAACACTTGTTAAGAGTATTCATTAACCTTATAAGGTTTCCATGACCTCTCCAAGCTTACGTTAGTTTACTCACAACACACACGACGTGAAAATTTTTGAGGTATAACACCGCCTCTACTAGGTTTGGTCCACAAATGCGAGGGTTTTCCTTTCCAGGTAGTTCTATACTTATGAAGTCTTTTCCGCAAGCGCGGGACTGCATATGCAAAAGTTGTCCCACATTTGTGAGATGCTGAGGGGGTTAGTGAGTCTGCATCCGCCGATAAATCTTTGCGGATGAGAGGTCGCGTTTACGGACACGAGTTCCGCAGATGCGAGATCTTTTTTTTCGGTGGTACGTAAATTCCCAAGCTCGAATCCTTTCCTTTCCACTCACTAAATTGGGGTCTAAAGGAGTTCTAAGGACGAATTTGCTGATTCTTGTGAGAGTTCTCCCACTGGGTAAGTTCAATTCCTGCTTATGTTGTTATGTTATCTTTTAAGTGGGGAATATCATGATTAGGAAACCATGTTTAAGTTGGGGGTTTTGGGGTGATAAGCCCTATGTTGAAATTGAACCATCTTTTGCAATAAAATCATCTTTTGATCAGGAATCTTCTTGAATCTAATCATGTAATCAATGTGGTGAGTAGTTGCTAAGCTTGAATCTCTCTTTTATTTAAGTTTTCGTTATGGAGAATAAGGGTTGGAAGATAATGAACCCTAGGTTGGAAATGGTTGTTCTTAATTGAATTATTTAATGTTTTTCAAAGGATTTCATGATTGGTGACTTGAATTAGCTATTTCTAACTTCAATTTTGATTTCTAAATAAGTTTGCTAATGGATTAAAATGTGGGTTTTCTTTAAATTGGGGATTTCGATGAAATAATGAAATGGATGCTAAGTTTAGGCTAATTAGTGATGGAATTGACATTTAGGCAGCCTAAGTATTGGGTAAACCGTTTTTAATCTAATTTCGCCTTGTGGGCCCAGGTTTCCTTTTTTAAAGGCCATTTTTTATTTCCAGTAGGCTTATGACGTTATGGGTATCTTTAGTCTAGTAATCTAATGTATAATAATATATTGCTAGACTTCGATCATTCAGAAGCTATTCGGAAGGGGAAGACTTTGGCTTGAGGTTCGTGGCACCTGGTCGGCCTTCGAGGTAGGTTACGGCTTACTTATATTTAGACTCCATTTCGGGACAAGTATGTGGATGGTAGTTGTTGATGGGGAAAGCATAATAGGCCTTCGGGCATGGTGTGGAGGTGAGTTCCAATTAGGTTGGTATCGTCAGCTATTATGTAGGCTTGTCGCCATGTTTGCTAATACGTGTGTTAGTTGATAGACCTGTTTTATCATTTGGTTCTCACTTATCTTATGGAAAGGAAAGGCTGAAACTAATGACTTGAATTGTGTTCATTATTCTTGGCATGCATTCTTAATTCTATGATGCGCATTGTTACATCTCAATTACCTCATGAAAAGGAAAGGAAAATATTAAAGAAAGAAGTTTAATATACATTTTATGGCAAGTATCTGTTGATCCTGTGTCATGTGGTGTATTTGTGGTGGATTTCATTGCATGGTATTGCATCCCATTATTCATATGTGATTTGTTACACTTGTGAATTGACTGTTCTCATCTTTGTTTCTTGATGTCTCACTCATCATGTGGAAAGGAAAGGTATTCTAATGAAATGAATTATGATGTGCATGACATGGTAATGTGACTATGGATTTTATGCATGGCATACATCCCATATTGTATATGTGACTTGATATGGTTGTGAAACTGGAAATGATGATGATAAGTGACAAGTGACTTAATTGGTTTCCTTTTTTAAAGGACGTTTTTGATTTCGTATAGCCTTATGACGTTACGGGTATCTTTAGTCTCATAATATAATGTAGAATAATATATTGATAGACTTTGATCATTCATAAGCTATTCGGAAGGGGAAGGCTTTGTCATGGGGTTCGGTCAGATTTGAGTATCGGGTGAAAGTTGAGAAACATGAAGGTTGCAATCTTGAAGCATGGTTCTTCGGTACTAAGTGGATGACTCGGATAAAATTCAGCCTTTGGAGTCGAGGTGACAGCACAGGATATATTATTCATGAGAAAAGGATTAAAATTTGTCGCCATAGATGTGTGATAGGACTGTGATTGGTTTCGTAAAGGTTGGAGTTATTTCGGGTGACCATTGGTGATATTGTAACGACTTGTTTAGTCGTTACCGTGAAATTTTGAAATATTCGTAACCTTGACATCCTGGACCTAGTCAGACAGCTCCCGCGCTTGGATGACCGCCACAGAGGTCTCGCCTCAGCGACCATGACCCCACCGAAGCGTAGGTAGGGTGGTGGCGTCAGGCTGTTGTAGCGTCGTGGGGGATCTTTGAAGCACTACCGCTGAAGCGGCAGTTCGACCGCTGCAGCGGTGACACGCTGTAAAATTCCCTATTTATGAATTCTTTTCGGGAATTGGCCCTATTTTCTCATAAACCATAAAGTCCAGCCGCCCTCAAGACTTTTTAGGAGCCTAACACCAGATTTTGTTGGGAATGTAAATCCTCCTAACCTCTTCTAATTCCTTCCTTCACCTAGTAAATTGTTCCTAAAGTCTTCACCTGGAAGAGCTAACAAAATGGGTATCACCAATTCCTAGATTTAGAGGGATGATGGGTTAGCTTGTTCTTCACATGGATTCCATTGATTTAATCTCTCATGTTCTTCACCCTAGATTGGTTAATAACCTGGATTCCTATCTTCTTCCTAATTGTAAATGGGCTTCTTCCATGAATCTTGAAAATGGGTTTTTCTAAAGAATCGAGTTAAAAATGGCAACTTAGTCTAGCAATAATTCTTTATGGACAGGAAAAGAGTTCTTTTGGTAACGAAAGCCTAGAAATCTAAGGATGTTCCAAATTCCTAAATTTCCTTATCAATCCAAAATCCCTTACAAGTGTGTTAATGGTGATTCCTATCCATGACTCTCATGAGTATTTCAAGTTCCTTCGTTCGGGCTACAGAGTGATGAACGAATTGAAGGTCTACGGATGTTTGTGGCACTCGCTCGGCCTCGAGGTAGTTTACGCCTTCCTTTTTTGGTAGACTCCGGTTAGATTTACATATTCATGTATTAGAAGGAACGGAGAATGCATGTGTAGGATTTGGAGATTTAGGATGGATTCATTGGATGGTATTGTTATGCGATTTATGTGTTCAGGCTTGTGGCCTATAGATTCCCTAGGATTCTTGAATTGGTTTCCCTTGAGTGTCGATGGATTTTATGTGACTTGGAAGCAGTGGTTAGTACATACTTTTCTATGTCTCTTGATGAGAATTTTCGTAAGATACGACTAATTTGTGCCATGCCATAAATAGTGAGTCTAATTAATATTGGATGGATAAAATGTTCCAAAGATCGTGAATTAATTTTATACTAGGTAGTAGTGATGTCTTGTAAGTAGAAGGTGAAATTATCATATATTAATGTTGATGGGTAGTAAAGGGAGAGTGGTAATATTGTGTTGTGATTGATTTGTTTTATTATTGTGGGCTTGGTGCCGTGTAGAGATGGTAAATATTGGAGACTATTGATATATCTTGTCCATGATATTGTGGTGCCTCACTTGTTGGCATTGATTTCGAGGATGGTGTTCTATATGACTCGCGTAGTCTTTCATGATATTATTGGTGTAACCATGCTTGGTACTTGTGATATTGAACTGATTATTCATGTTGACTTATACATCGCACGCATTCACATCTCTCATCATATATTATTGATAAATTGTTGATATCATTGTGATGAGCTGAGCTCAGTTTGCATGAGAGTGATGTGAGTAGTCCGTTATCCGATGGTTGTCCCGGAATCATGGATTGTGTGCGAGTGATGTGAGTAGTCCGATGTCCGATAGTTGTCCCGAAATCTTGGATTGTGTGATGTGAGAGTCCGATGTTCGATGATTGTCCCGAAGTCGTGGATGAGTGAGTACATGGACTTCGGGGGTCCCCCATGGGTTGTGCCACCAGTACATCGATACTTTCGTCCGGAGTACATGTGTACACAGCGTTGCATTGCATTGCATTCTTACATCATGGTGTTGCATTGCATTATGGCTTATCTGTGATGATCGAGATTTATTGTGGTGTTATTTCGGATTGGATATATGTTGAGATTTGACATGATTGGGATTAGTTGCAAACCCATAGGCCATGATCTCGAACTATCCTGGTTGACTGTTCTTTATTCTAGTTGTATATCTTTGGGTTAATAAAGATTAAGGGAACAAAGATTATCAAAATGGCTAGTTGACTTCTATACTAAGATTGGCAGTGTAATAATATTTGTCTTGCGAAACCGGTGTGGAATTGCCTAGTAATTATTAGGAAGAGATAAGAGACTTAAGAATTTCTGATGTTTGGCGAACTGTAGGAAATGTGTGTCGCTGATCTAGTTACTTATCATGCTTAATTGTGAACTCTTTTACTGATATATGCTTCTAACTATTGTCGGCCTATGATGCTTACTCAGTACGTGTTGTTTGTACTAATATTACTCTTGCTACACCTTTTTTGGGGTGTAGAGTGTTTTCAGGTGATTGAACGTGACATGTTCGGAAGATGCACGGTACCTATCTTAAAGGCATCCTCCCACTTCATTCCGGGATGGAGGTTGGGTCTTAGAGTTTTGTTGTAATCTTGATTATATTATTCGCTCTTGTACTAGTCTAGATCAGATCGTGGGAATCGAAATGAGTCTTTGTATTTATTTAATGGTTGTAGTCACTTCCGCACTTTGGGTTAATATAATTATTTGATTTCCATTGTTAATTATTTATAAATTGGATCAAGTGAATTGTTCTTTATTTGGATAGTGTGTTATCTTGATGGAGGGTTCGCCAACAATGGTGCTAAAGGTAGGTGCCCGTGCGACTCTAAATTGGGCCGTGACAAGTTGGTATCATAGCTCAAGTTACCGGTCTCACAAGTACAAGAGCAATGTCTAGTAGAGTCTCGTGGAATGGTACGTAGACGTCCGTGCCCATCCACGGGAGGCTATAGGGCATTTAAAAAACTTCCCTTCTTTCTTTCAAATCGTGCTACTTCGGTCAAATTGGTATCTCGGTGTATGCAATTGGTATCTAGACGATTCCAATTGGTATCTGCGCGCGAAATCAAATCGTATTCCGGGATCAGACCTAGTTTGTGTTGGAAATGGTTGAGTTAAATTTTAGTTGCGAAAGTAATCCGACCATAGTATGACGATACTGCAAGTCATTGCGCCCCAGCAGTCAGTCCACCGCTGTGGCATTATCGCTGTAGCGGATAAACCATCGCTGAAGCGGTAACTGTTCTTCCTTAACCGCTTTTGGGGCTCCCCTATCGCCGTAGTGGGACCGCTATAGCGGTCTGAGAAACCACAGAAGCAGAACCCCTGGAATCAGTGACCTAAGCTCCTCCCCTATTTTCAGCTTGTTTTCCCTGTTTGTACCATTTAATAGACCAGACAAAAACAACAGCAAACCAAAACCACCAGTGACATAAAGACAAGCCTGACAAGGGAATCAATCACTCAAGTCATTACTATAAACCCAATTACCATTACCAAAATAAGAAGCCAAATATTCCAATATTCAAAACAAAATATCCGAACATTAAGACCAAACAAGGTTAACCACAGCCAAAATGAAATTATTCAAAAAAAAAGAAAATCCAAGCAAACAAAACAAACAAACCAAAGGAAATTGTCTCAACCACAAAGCCTGACATGGGCAACCATAACACCATCATAATGAAAAAGGGGGAGAGGGAAGAGATCTTTTTCGCTCCCCAAAACCCACCCTAGACGTGACCGGCATCCGACGTCATGAACTACATCGGAAGAACCTAAAAGATGCAATAATAACACTTGAACCCGCCAGGTTCAATGATCACCTCCAATAGTTTACAAAATAAATTCAAACGAATCATGAGATATGAATTAAATTAGCCGAAGTCTTTTATAAAACTAAATCAAATGTATCACGTGCCCAAGAGTTAAATAACTCAACAACTACCCAAAAGAATGTATACTATCTATGGAGCTTCTAAGATAATAAAGAGTGTCTCAAAAAAAATCATCGGGACGTAGCCCAAAACTAAAATACGAAAAGTAAAGATAGAATGGTGCCCCACGAACAATCATGTGGGCTCACCGAATAGTCTCGAAAGCAGCAAGTTCTCTTAAGTCGTAGGCGTATCGCGAACCTGCTCCTCAATGATACCTAACATACCATAAAAAACAACAATGGTATGCCTGAGTACTGGGTACTCAGTGAGTGTCTAAGGGGCAATAGTTAATAAAACCAAAGTAAGGTAGTAAAATCAATAAAATAATATCAATAGAAAGAGTTCGAACTCCAGAGAATAAGTAAGCCAGTAAACTAGGGAAATCACCAATAAGAGTCAACATACAGGAATATATCAAGTTCCACTTATGTTACCGTTCACATCATTCTGTGTTTCACTTACGAACTCAAGGTTTCCACAAGCCACTCACAGGCAACAAAGATACAAAACAAGCCACTCACAGGCAAATCAATCAGTCGATACTCCGGGCTAGGAAACCACGGAGGCTAATTGTCCTCTAGACTAGCACAGGAATAGATACTCCGAGGTAGGAAGCAATGGAGGTCAATCATCCTCTGGACTGACACGGTAATAGATACTCCGGCTAGGAAGCAACGGAGGTCAATCATCCTCTGGACTGACACAGCAATAGATACTCCGGGCTAGGAAGCAACGGAGGTCAATCATCCTCTGGACTGACACAGCAATACTCGTATTGATACGTTAGGATCCATAATAGCTAATCATCCTCTGGACTAGCACAGCTTGCCCATACAGGCCAAAACACAAATAAAATACAAATCATGTCATATTACTGAATCATCAATCATAGTTTAGAGCCGAATCTCACTTCTCAAGTCGTCATCTCAAAATAGAGGCATTTCAAGTCATAATCGATTTAAAATCTTATTTAAATCTCTTATTCAATTTCAAGTTCAAGAAACCCATTCAACAACAAAACAAGTTTAAGGTTCAACCTTTAGAAAAATAAGTTCAAATATCCAATAATGGGAAAAACGAGTTTCACAAAGTAGTATAGTTCATATAAGGTTCAATGCGGGCTTGACCCTACACACGCTGGCCTTGTCTAAAAGAATTCATCTTTAATTCCAAAAGAACTTCCACCAAACAAGAGTAATATTCATGTTCATATTCCAAAGGAAGATTTCAAGTTACAAACAATCATCCACACGTTTCAAGCAAGATAACATACTTCAAAGAAGGATTTTGAAAAGTAGACATAATTCAAGAAAGATTTTTGGGAAAATCTAGACATACTTGAAAAGACGATTTTTAAAATATAGACATACCTCAAATCCCGCTCAAATTCACTTTACAAGATTCAATAATCGCACTACAATGGTTTTAGATGATAAATATTAGAACTTGCATAGTTTCTTGAAGTTTTCTTGGAATTTCGAAACTAGGGTTTTTCACAAGCCTTAAATCTTATTCTTGAATCTTATGGAAATAATTGGTGGATTCTAACCTCTTTTTTTATTCTATACTAGTTCAAACATCAATAACAATCTCATAAAATCAAGAGTCTTACCTTTTGATGGAATCCCACACGCCTCTCTTCTTCCTCTTCTTGAATTTTACAAGAACCTAGGGTTTGGAGAGATTATTTATGATCAAGAAGAGATGAAATTTGGTGTATGATTGATGGAGATTGAGTATGGACTCACCTTAAGGTTGTTTGGTCTCAATAGGTCGTCCTTCAAGGGTTTCCTATGAAGTTGGAATGTCTGATCAATGAATTTTCGAGTTAAGTCTTTGAATTTATAACATTGGGTAATTAGACCCCCTAGCTCGCCGAGCAAGGGCTATGCGAGCCCCTACCTCACTTAGCGAGGGCTATGGCAAGCCCCTACCATGCTTTGGGGCGAGCTCCCCTATCCATTTCACACTTAGCCAAAATTTTATGATTTTTGACTACTTCAACATTGCTCAGTAAAAAATGGTCATAACTTCTAGCAAAGAGCTTCGTTTGAGCTGCATAATATACCGTTGAAAAGAAATTTCAAAGGGATACAACTTTTTTGTTTTAAGTTTTCTCTAATTCTTAACACATTTTCACAAAAATGTCCCAGAAGACAGACCTACCGAAACTTAGGCGAGTTTAAGAGCCCTTAAGAACTTCACTAGTTGGTTTGACTTCAAAACAACTACCTACCACCCGAATTCATCCCGAATGGGTTCATATCGATAAAATATCATCTTAATACTAGATTTTACACATTCACACCTAACTCAAATTTACAGGGTGTTACAAATCTCTAAGCCACCCGACCGCTCGTGGCCCCTGCACCATCTGAACAACTGGCATCATCTGCTGATTTGCTTCTCCCGCCATCTCCCTTGACCTGGCTCACAAATGAGTAATGATCAGGGTCATCCTCATCCTTCACAGGCATCTCCTCGCTGGGGTACATCTTTCCCCGTAAGCCTTTGATACCTCTCCAAGCCCTTAGGTGGACCTAGTCGCGAGACTTGTTCTTGGCCTGCTTCTTCTCGAAATCCATACAAAGCTGGACGGACGTGTCTGCAGCTAGAGAAGTGTAGACAGTCTGCAAGGTAGAAAGTGACTCACCCATTCCTTTCTATGCCTCTAGATAGCCTTTCATCTCCTCCATGTAAAGTAACCCTCGTCAGCACTGGATGAACCCACCTCTACCGAAGGCCTCAGCATACCTTAGAACATCGCCATCATCTCATCAAAGCGAGTATCAATATGCTCAAACAGGCCCTGAGCTGGGTCAGCCCGAGCCTCAGCTCCATCTCTACTTCCACCTCCACTGGCATTAGCACTCGTCCCCTCAGCAGTCTTTCTCTTCTTACGATGGACAGAAGTACCATGACTAAACACTCGCAATGGGTGGAAGTCAATATAAAAAACCACCATGTTATCATCAGGCCTCTTATGGACCTTAACCCTCTTGCACAACGAAGTGATCAATGACGAGAACATCAAACTCGACACTCCAAACCTCATAAACTCCTTCCATTCTTCAATCACCTGCGAACCTACATTCACAGTCATATCATCTAGGATACAAGCAATCAGAAGAGCCCTGGGATAGGTCACGAAGGTGGCATTCCTCGAGGGATGGACCCGATGAGAGATGATGTTCAGCCACCTCCTAGCCTCAGTAGTAAATTTGTCGCTCACTATCCCCATCACGGACCTACCCCAAGTGATATAAGCCTTATCATCCATAGCCAACAACTTAGACACTATCCACTCACCATTGTCGACAGTATTTTTAGCCTAAAAAAACTCCACCGTATGATTCTCCACTTTGTGCACCCGGTTGATCGCCCTAGCCCTCACCTTCGTGGAGACCCCGCAAATCACAATCCTCGGATCAGGAGTATCCCAATCGACTGTAGGCAGCATGGCATAGAATTCCCTCACCTAATTCTCATTGCATCGCCCAAGATCCCTAACCAAGCGCATCTATTTTATCGCCTCCAACCTCTCCAGAAACTCAGGAGCACGTTTCTCCACATTAGTCATGTCAAAACCTCTCTCCAATAGTAGGGGCATATGCCTCTGCTCCAAGAAATGACGCTCACATTGCGGATTGATAAAGAATTGATAGATGGGTACTTTCTTCTCTTATTGTTCTAGTTGTTCAGCTTCTTGATTCTCAGCCATTGTAGCTATGAGGAATATTAAATTATGAGGATTCATGTACCAGATTTGAGGAATCTAAAGCTTACATTTTACGCTCTAAACCTCAGCGAAATCAGTTGTAAAAAAGAGGATTCTGGTGGCAGTTCTGTGCAGGCACCGCTGTAGCGGTCACTCAGACCGCTGCAGCGGGGATGCCATGGAAGTAGTGGCCACCGCTTCAGTACCCCTTGTCATTTCCCTCCCAATAGCTCCAGCGACCCCTTGAGTGCTGAAGCGGTGTCGTCTTCTCTAGCTGGCCAGATTTTCCCCATCTCCCCAAGGCGTCAAAAATTTGTTTTTATGCACGAATCGGGCAGATATCAAGCATGCAAGATGTTTGGAACTCTTAGAACATAATTTCTAGCAACAACTGTCACAACCCCGCCAGAAGCCGTGATGGGTACCCGAAATTACCATACCGGGCACCTGTTATCTCGTATTCTATTCTTACTACTGAGTGGGCCATATGGACAGTAAACTCATATTTCACTCAACACAATCATCAATAGCATACGCGTAAACGAGTGTCAGTAAGCTTTACCAAAATATTATACAGCCACAAGGACGAACAAGACTGCGAAACATCTAGCTGTACACGGCTTTCTACGAGCCTCTAAATAAGATACATATATCCACAAGTAGGGGCCGGATTCCACCGTGCCCAAATATGTACACAAAAGTAGTACCGATAAACTGAAGCTCCGGAACAACTGGAGCACTCTCAATATGCCGCTGGTCGAGTTCGTAGGGATCAGACGCGTCTACCTGTTTACCTGCGGGCATGAACGCAGCGTCCATAAGAAAGGACGTCAGTACGAACAGTGTACTGAGTATGTAAGGCATGAACAGTGACATAGTAAGAAATACCGAACATGGAAAATAATATAATGGACATATAGGGATAAGGTAATATAAAAGAGATCAACCTGTGCCTCTGAATGCCTTTTTAAGGCGAATGTCGTGCATGCTCAGCTTTTTAAGACCTTTCCATACATATCCACATATATATATAGATACATATATTTATATACATGTAGCATCTTACATGGTGTTATCTTACCCGGCCATGTAGGCTAGGTATCATCTTACCCGGCCCTTTCAGGACTCGGTGTCATCTTACCCGGCCCTTTCGGGACTCGGTATCATCTTACCCAGCCCTTTCGGGACTCGGTATCATCTTACCTGGCCCTTTCGTGACTCTGTATCATGTCGTATAATACCAACTGATCAGGTGGTTATGTGTATATAATGCTCTCGCCCTTTTTCCCATATTCCCCATATACATATATATTATATAAGCAGCATGCATGAGAGCCCAAGAAAAACTATAACTCTATCGGAGTGACGTAAGGTCGGTAACCTCCGATTACGTTATGGAATAATCATGGTCGCTTTGTCTCACCTTGAAGGAACAATTATTATAAGATGAGACTATCAATGAAAAACAACATCAAGAGAAAACATAGAATGAGATCGTAAATCTCACAGGGTGTCACTTCATATGCTTTGAAGTCTTTAGAAAATAGTCACCATTCATGAATAAACTTGAGAAATCTAGCTCAACATTCTTACATCGTCATTGAAATCATAACTTGGAACCTTTAAACATGAAATCGTTCTCATCATATTCACCATAGAAAAATATTCTCATCTTTGACATCATCGTTGTCATTGTAAAACATATCCATCGTGGTTGTCATAAAAGCTTACGGAGTCATAAACCTCAATTTTGGAGAAATACAGACATTTTGGAAAGCATTTGGGTTATCGGGCCATGGAATCATAGACTTCTAACTTTTGAAAGCAACGAAGTTATGGAAGCATTTATGAAATCGTAACATAGGAATCATGCCTTTGAAAGAAAGGAACGAGCCTTAACATACCTGTTCCACCTGTTATTAGCTACGGTTATTCGTCCAAGCTCGCAAGTCTACATTTAAGAGGATTTACACTAACGTTAGCCTCTTTATTGCACACTTGCTTCAAGTTTCAAATCAAACTATTCCATATTCTGCCGAAAATCGGGCAGCATCTCCCCTGTTTATATGCCTAGCCCGAATTCTTAATTCAACAACCAGCACAACAATAACAATACCAATATTAATAACATCATTTCCCATACCAAAGTATTATATGAAACAGCCCACACACTGTTTTCCAACTTCCATAACTACTCAACCCATTATACAATCATTTTACCGCTCTATTTCCGTGAATAAGCTAGTATTAACATAAACAGGAAGAGATCCATACCTTTCTCCCTTTAATATTGCTGTATCTTCACTTTTTCATGCTAAATTTAGGCCAAAACACGCCGCTATATGATTCTGCAACAATAACTATACGCTATCCGGACCGGAATTTGGGAATTATACCTGGTTTGGGCTAAAATTTGGTTTGGAGAGTTGGGGAGAACTCTCCAGAATTTGGGAGAGGTTTTTGAGGTGTTTGGTGAAGAAAATGGGGGCTTGGTGTTACACCTCGCACTTTTGCACATTTGAATATTCCGAGTTAATGGCGGGAAGTTAAAGACAAGACCATTTTCGACTTTGTTTTAAGACGTAAGTCGTCTATAAATTATGTTGGAAGGAGACATTATGGAAAGTTAAGAGTTCATGAAATTAAAGGTTGAGGTGGAGTGGGCCATAGGGCCACATGTTTTATTATTTATGGAGGTATAAGGTGATAATCTAATCATCTTTGTCATTTTCATGCAAGAAGTTTGAAGAAACTTGGAGGGAAAGAAAAGGAAATTTCTAGAGAATCGAGAGAAAAAAAAAAAAACAAAAAAAAATAGTTACAAGGGGCCATGTGGCCGGCCACCTAGGGGTGGGCCATGGCCACATGGATGGCCATAATATGTAAATAAAAGATGACTTGGTCATCTTAGTCTTCATCTTATCACTTGAGAGAAAAATCAAGAAACTTTGAGAAAGAGAGGAGAAGAGAGATACGGCCATGGCTGGCCAGTTTTGGCCATGAGATTTTGATGAAGGAAAATTATTTTCTTCCATGTTTTCCACTCTTTGGAAGGTGCTAAACAACATGAAGTAGTTGTTGAATCAAGCCAAGCTCTTGTTCTAGCAAAACCTTGCCATAGCCGAATGAAAAAGGAGAAGGAAGAAGGTGAGGTTCTATCCTCTTTTACATGTTTTATGGATGTTTTGGACATGTTATAATGCATGGAAATGGATAAAAATCATGAAGCTTGGGCATGTTGAATGTTGGCCGTGTGTGTGGTTTGATGCAAGTATGATGAGCAATTTTATTTAGTGTAATCTCTAGCATGTTTGTGTGTTGTTGTAAAGGTGTAGATAATGAATGAGACTCATGGAATTATACATAGTGATGTTGTGGCCGTATGGACTGATTTGGTATGACA
This sequence comes from Lycium ferocissimum, assembly GCF_029784015.1. NCBI lineage: Eukaryota > Viridiplantae > Streptophyta > Magnoliopsida > Solanales > Solanaceae > Lycium > Lycium ferocissimum. Next base: position 46,193,415 of record NC_081342.1, on the reverse strand, counting down.
AGTGAATGGACAAATTTTATGTAGTATGTTAGTTGTTGTTTGTTGTGGATTATGTGATGAAAATGAAGGTTCGATGATCTAAATTGAAGACAAAAGTGTTGTGGGCTGATTTGGGACATAATGAGATTGTAACATGATTTCTTGTATTGATGAAAATGATCTTGCTAACATATAAGATTGTTGATATAGTTTATGAATTTGAAAGAAAGATATATGTTGTTATATTCATTGAGTTGGAAGGTGTTGGATGGATGAATATATTGATTGAATGTTGCTAGTAAAATTGTTGGCATTGTTGTTGTTGTTGTGGCCGAGTTCCATTCTCGTTGTTGTTGTTTAAATTGGGCCGAGCCATATTCTCGGGATGGCACATTTAATGGGAAATGTCGCCAAAATTTCGTAGACAAATGTGAATTCAAGGTTGAACTTCTAAAAGACTCTAATCAAAGTTGGGTAAATGTGACCAATTTGTAGATTTTGGCGGATTTGCAACGCGAATTTGGAGAGGCTGAAGGAGTGGCAAAAGGTATGTAAGGCTTCACCCTTCTTTCTATGGCATGTCTTAGACGTACTAAGTCGACTACGTGTCCCGAGGACCATTCCTTCTCTCGGAATCTAAGATTGAAAATAGTTACTATTCACTCAGTAGAATTGAATTAGAACTTGCGCGAAATGTCGGAAGAACTTCTTTAACATCCAGAACTTACCCAAATAAGACTCGATTACTCTAAGACCCTCCCAAGTGACGCCATGAACCGTAATATACGTAAATTTGATACGCCGCCTCGTTTGACTCGAGGTGGGCCCACTATTCCCGAATTCTCTCCTATTGTTCCATTTAGCTTACTTTCATTCTATTATGTAAGGAAACTTTTGGACATCTTCGACTACTAAATAAGAATTGTTTTAATTAAACCCTTAACCCCAATGCATGATTTTCTTTTCTAAAAGTTTACAAATGTTTTCCAAAAATATTCTTTTTCTTCAAAAAACCAGCTTTACAATATTGAAAGTCTTAATGACTAAAGCAACGACTATGATTCTACGATGCCTATGCTCCTATGAACACTATGATCCCATGACGACTACGATCCTATGAAGACTGTGATCCTATGACTACTATGATTTTATGATACCTATGATTCTACGATGTCAGCTATGCCAGGTCTACAACCCGATATGCTATGACACGTTCCATGTTGATAGTCTCGCCTTATAACTATCGTCCCTTCCAAGGCGAGACAAAGCGACCATGATTACTCCATAAAGCGATCGGAGGGTTCCGACCTTACGTCACTCCGATAAGTACCGATTCTCTTCGCTCCCCGCATGCTATGATATATATATATATGTGTATAAAAATGTATTTGGGGAAAACCGGGAAAAAAGAGAAAGCGCATGAGCGCCGGGCTATACTCACGGTGCATGTATCCGTACTTGACTTGATATCATCCCGGACGGGATGCCGGACGCGGGAATTATACTATGTGGGTGGGCGACATATTGCCGATATATTCTATGTACTATGATATACTATGCTATGCTATGATACTATGATATACTATGCTATGCTATGATACTATGATATACTATGCTATGCTATGATGCATTATGATACGATATAAATTCTATTCTCTATGCCTATGAAAAGAAATGTTTTGTTTTCAAAAAAAGGACAACAAAGCGCATGATATCCGCCCGAAAAGGGTGTTCCATGCACGGTTATTTTCTTGATCTCACGATACGATATCCCGTTTTTATTCATGTTTATATTCCTTACTATGTTACTATTCGTGTCTTACATACTCGGTACATTGCTACCGACCCCTCTTCTTGGGGCCGCGTTTCATGCCGCGTGTGCACACCCGCATGATCGTACGCTATTATAGACGATGTTCATGGAGTTGGCATCTCCATTTGCTCGGAGGATTGCCGAGTCAAGAGCCCTATGCTATGATATCATGTCCAAGTTAGAGACTTTGCGTACGCAGTCGTGGGTTCCAGAGTCGGTTCCGTACTACGATACAAGTTCCGATAGTTACATATTTTATTTGATTCTAAGCAACAAAGGAATATTTCAAACGGCCTTGTTATGTATACTTGACATAGAGATTTCAAAAAAAAAAATGGTACGTAGAAAGAGTCAGTGGGTTCGCTCGGCTTCGGTTACTTGGTGTCGGGTGCCCATCACACCCTAGCCGAGATCGAGGTGTGACAAAGTGGTATCGAGCGGCCTGGGTCCGAGGGTTGTCGCAAAGTCGTGTCCTAGAGTTCTTCGTTTTATGGGTGTGAAGCCGGCCACATCTATGACGGGAGGCTGCGCCGGGCATTTAGGAATTGTTTACCTTCTTTCCGTACGTGATCGTGCGATGGAGAGCCAAGTCACAGGAAACAAGATTCCTTGGCGCTAATCGTCGATTACCGTAGGCGCCCAGTATTGGCGGAAAGAGGCAAGAAATGGTATGGAAGGCAAAAGAGTTGAGACTGGGTGAATATATTTGTCCTGTCACGTGGAGTTGGGCGCCAAACAGGAAATAGCCATACGTACGCAGCGGAAGGTGAACCTCAGGAAAAAGGGCAAACTGGTCATTGTAAAAGAAAGGACGTATTACGAGACCATCTCGGAAATTGTAAAGCTTTGGTTGGCTTCAGATCGAGTAGTAAAGGCCATGTGAAAAAGTGGACATGTAAATCCCAGCAACCGAAGTTACGGTATGAAAGGCACTAATCGAGTAAGGGTACCGGAGTTCGAAAGGCAAGAAGAGTAAATGGTACAAGTGTTGTAAAGTAAGCTATTGTTACTCCACTATAGATTAAGATTGGGAATGAGGATATGAGACGAAGCATAAATGGATAATGGTATAGGTGCGCCCAAAAGGGGGGGAGGTGAGAGAAATGTAGGGATGAGATGTTACGTGTTTGATATGAACACTCGAGCTATCGAGAGACCCTTTACTGAAGTGAATTAGTAAGGACGGGGGAAACCAACAATTAGTAGATAGAAGTTCGGATAGCTTAAGAGCTAATAGGAAGGACAAAGATGACTATGAAAAGGGAGCTCCCCCGAGGTGCTTATGAGAGCCTGTAAGACTAGTCGAACATTCGAGGACGAATGTCCCAAAGGGGGGAAGGATGTTACACCTCGCACTTTTGCACATTTGAATATTCCGAGTTAATGGCGGGAAGTTAAAGACAAGACCATTTTCGACTTTGTTTTAAGACGTAAGTCGTCTATAAATTATGTTGGAAGGAGACATTATGGAAAGTTAAGAGTTCATGAAATTAAAGGTTGAGGTGGAGTGGGCCATAGGGCCACATGTTTTATTATTTATGGAGGTATAAGGTGATAATCTAATCATCTTTGTCATTTTCATGCAAGAAGTTTGAAGAAACTTGGAGGGAAAGAAAAGGAAATTTCTGTGAGAATCGAGAGAAAAAAAAAACAAAACAAAAGAGTTATAAGGGGCCATGTGGCCGGCCACCTAGGGGTGGGCCATGGCCATGGATGGCCATAATATGTAAAATAAAAGATGACTTGGTCATCTTATTCTTCATCTTTTCACTTGAGAGAAAAATCAAGAAACTTTGAGAGAGAGAGAGAGAGAAGACATACGGCCATGGCTGGCCGATTTTGGTATGGAATTTTGATGAAGAAAAATTATTTTCTTCCATGTTTTCCACTCTCCTTGAAGGTGCTAAACAACATGAAGTAGTTGTTGAATCAAGCAAAGTTCTTGTTCTAGCCTTGCCTTAGCCGAATGAAAAAGGAGAAGGAAGAAGGTGAGGTTCTATCCTCTTTTACATGTTTTATGGATGTTTTGGACATGTTATAATGCATGGAAATGGATAAAAATCATGAAGCTTGGGCATGTTGAATGTTGGCCGTGTGTATGTGGTTTGATGCAAGTATGATGAGCAATTTTATTTAGTGTAATCTAGCATGTTTGTGTGTTGTTGTAGTGTGTAGATAATGAATGAGACTCATGGAATTATACATAGTGATGTTGTGGCCGTATGGACTGATTTGGTATGACAAGGAATGGACAAATTTTATGTAGTATGTTAGTTGTTGTTTGTTGTGGATTATGTGATGAAAATGAAGGTTCGATGATCTAAATTGAAGACAAAAGTGTTGTGGGCTGATTTGGGACATAATGAGATTGTAACATGATTTCTTGTATTGATGAAAATGATCTTGCTAACATATAAGATTGTTGATATAGTTTATGAATTTGAAAGAAAGATATATGTTGTTATATTCATTGAGTTGGAAGGTGTTGGATGGATGAATATATTGATTGAATGTTGCTAGTAAAATTGTTGGCATTGTTGTTGTTGTTGTGGCCGAGTTCCATTCTCGGGTTGTTGTTGTTAAATTGGGCCGAGCCATATTCTCGGGATGGCACATTTACGGGGGAAATCTTTCGCCAAAATTTACTGTAGACAAATGTGAATTCAAGGTTGAACTTCTAAAAGACTCTAATCAAAGTTGGGTAAATGTGACCAATTTGTAGATTTTGGCGGATTTGCAACGCGAATTTGGAGAAAATTTGAAGGAGTGGCAAAAGGTATGTAAGGCTTCACCCTTCTTTCTATGGCATGTCTTAGACGTACTAAGTCGACTACGTGTCCCGAGGACCATTCCTTCTCTCGGAATCTAGGATTGAAAATAGTTACTATTCACTCAGTAGAATTGAATTAGAACTTGCGCGAAATGTTGGAAGAACTTCTTTAACATCCAGAACTTACCCAAATAAGACTCGATTACTCTAAGACCCTCCCAAGTGACGCCATGAACTCGTAATATACGTAAATTTGATACGCCGCCTCGTTTGACTCGAGGTGGGCCCACTATTCCCGAATTCTCTCCTATTGTTCCATTTAGCTTACTTTCATTCTATTATGTAAGGAAACTTTTGGACATCTTCTCGACTACTAAATAAGAATTGTTTTAATTAAACCCTTAACCCCAATGCATGATTTTCTTTTCTAAAAGTTTACAAATGTTTTCCAAAATATTCTTTTTCTTCAAAAAAACCCAGTTTTACAATATTGAAAGTCTTAATGACTAAAGCAATGACTATGATTCTACGATGCCTATGCTCCTATGAACACTATGATCCCATGACGACTACGATCCTATGAAGACTGTGATCCTATGACTACTATGATTTTATGATACCTATGATTCTACGATGTCAGCTATGCCAGGTCTACAACCCGATATGCTATGACACGTTCCATGTTGATAGTCTCGCCTTATAACTATCGTCCCTTCAAGGTGAGACAAAGCGACCATGATTACTCCATAAAGCGATCGGAGGGTTCCGACCTTACGTCACTCCGATAAGTACCTGATTTCTCTTGGGCTCCCCTGCATGCTATGATATATATATATATATGTGTATAAAAATGTATTTGGGGAAAACTGGGAAAAAGGGCAGAGCGCTATGAGCGCTGGGCTATACTCACGGTGCATGTATCCGTACTTGACTTGATATCATCCCGGACGCGGGATGCCCGGACGCGGGAATTATACTATAAGGGGCCGATATATTCGGTACTATGATATACTATGCTATGCTATGATACTATGATATACTATGCTATGCTATGATACTATGATATACTATGCTATGCTATGATGCATTATGATACGATATAAATTCTATTCTCTATGCCTATGAAAAGAAATGTTTTGTTTTCAAAAAAAGGACAACAAGCATGCATGATATCCGCCCGAAAAGGGTGTTCCTATGCACGGAAGTTATTTTCTTGATCTCACGATACGATATCCCGTTTTTATTCATGTTTATATTCCTTACTATGTTACTATTCGTGTCTTACATACTCGGTACATTGCTCGTCATCGACCCCTCTTCTTCGGTGCGTTTCATGCCGCGCGGGTGCACCCTGTATGATCGTACGCTATTATAGACGATGTTCCAGCGGAGTTGGCATCTCCATTTGCTCTGGAGGATTGCCGAGTCAAGAGCCCTATGCTATGATATCATGTCCAAGTTAGAGACTTTGCAGACAGAGTCGTGGGTTCCAGGAGTCAGTCTGTACTACGATACAAGTTCTGTATAGTTACATATTTTATTTGATTCTAAGCAACAAAGGAATATTTCAGCAGTCTTGTTATGTATACTTGACATAGAGATTTCAAAAAAAAATGGTACGTAGAAAGAGTCAGTGGGTTCGCTCGGCTTCGGTTACGGGGTCGGGTGCCCATCACACCCTAGTGAGATCGGGGTGTGACACTTGGTCCCTTTAAATAAAGCTCCAGAATCTGCCTGCACCGCCTCTAAAAACGTTCAGCGCGATCGCGTTGCCTTCTGGCGCGTTCGCGCAGGCTTAAATTTTCTGCCTGCGCGTTCGTTCAGTAAAAAGGTCATAACTTTTGATACCGATGTCGTGAGAGGGCCCACGACCTATGGTTGGAAAGATTTTTCAATTATATACAACTTTCACTCTTGGTGTTTTTCCAGATTCTAAATTTATAATGTAGTTTTGGCCCCTCCAAATCAGATCATCCGAAAATGTTTCCTTAAACCGTGTTTTGGAGGGCTTATGCCCATATTTGGCTTAAGGGTCCTTCTTAGGACTTGCTCAACATTCCATGTACTACTCATATATCTCTTCATATGTCCATTATAAAATCCCGACATGTGGGCCCCACTTAGCTTACAGTAACGAGGGCTTTCATTAAGCAACGTACGAATCGCTTACACCATATGGTCTCCAAATGTCATATGTATATTATTATTACACTCTTATAATATAACCTTCATCCCGGACCCGGTCCTCAAAATTGCTCAGCGCGTTCGCGCTGTGTTGGCCCTTGGCCTTCTGCGCGTTCGCGCTACTCCCTGGCGCGTTCGCGCAGACCATTTTCCTGGTCTGTCAGCCGGACTTGTAACGTCCATATATCCTTACCCCGATGTCCTATTGAGGTGCGGTTTGTTGCGTCGGAAACTAGACTTCACGAACTTCAATTTAGACTTTTGTTTCACTTCAAAACTCTTAATATACTAAAACATATTCTTTCTTCCAGCTAGATCAAAATTTCCGTACCAAACCTTGCTCAACTTTCCTTCAAAGCCTCGGAAGCTTAATCTCCGTAGTTCACTGGTTTTCCAATCCTCCTGTAACCTGTTACGTAACTCGGACTCTTATAATCGTAAAACAAGCACCTATGATCTTACATCTTCTCTACAATAACTCTGATGTCTGCAATTTAATAGCTAATACCTAACGAATCTTAACGTACAGAGACTACGGGGTGTAACATCCTTCCTCCCTTAGAAACATTCGTCCTCGAATGTTGCAGTATTGCCTACCCATAACACCATCTTTGATTCCAGAGAACCTTTATTCTTCCCTTAGGGTCCGATTACCGTTTGCTTAGACTATAACTTCGATCAACCTCTTCTCATTCTTCCTTAATTCTATTATTGCCTTCAGTCATCTTCTTTCACTTCTTTATCCTCATGTACATGATTGGAATTTAACCAGCATCTCGCTCTCATCCTGTCTTCATTATTGTAGTCTTGACTTGCCGTGCCATAACTGTTCCTCGTCCTGTAAGTATTCTCTTTTTCTCGCTCCTTGTTTCCCTGTTAGTGGGCTACTACCATTCTCATAAACGGCGTCGTCTTTGCGTTTACTCCTTCGATGCCATCTCGGGCTACTCTTTTTGATATCCGTTGATCTTAGATGCACACTGTGCAGATTCTTTGTAGTTCATCAGTCAGTCTCTCTAATCCTTACATCCCAAATGCTTATTCGACACTACTCTGTTGTTATTGAGCATAATGGCTATATCCCTTAAGTTATTCTCCCCAGTTCCTTTTCAAGACCAGTTATATCAATATCCAAAATATGTACATACATAATGTTTCTTCGCAATTTATTATCCTTCGCAATCCAGTTGCACTTATGGCAAACTCATAATCCGAGTTCAGCTAAATTTGTAGCTCGCCACATTTTTGAGCTCCTGCCATAACTATTTCTCTAACCTCCTTCCCTCAAATCTCGCGATACAACCCAGAAGCATAGGGCTACAGCAATTCTTATTCCATTACGACTCTCTTGTAACGTAAATATATTTGTCTTCGACTCTCTTGTACCGGCGATCACTTCGTCAGTCATTATTCCCTATTGGCTTTCCGGTGTAACTTTCTTGCAAATATAATTAGGCATAACTCTACGTTGATGGTTCATATACTCCCCTAGTATATGCTCTCATGTTCAGGATACTTAGTGATCCATGAGATTTTTTCTAATATCCAAAAGAGTACGCTTTTTCCTTTATTTCCATTCATAAGACGGCGTTCTTCCTTTCTTCGAAAAAAATTACCAAACTACCAATCTTTGTTGCTTTTGTTACAATAGTCGTTGTCATCCCAAGTGTCCCTTGAGTTCATCATTCTCTCTATCACCCTTGGCGAATTTAACTTGGAGATCTTTCTTGCTTTTTTATTACCCTTTTAGGCATATCACTGCATACTTAGGTACGACGCAATTTTTCCCTTTGCGAGGGATTCGAATCATGGTCTAGAAATATCGTAGTTCATATTGGCGTGAGGTGCTCACTTGAGTTGTTTTCCATACTTTCTTCCTATGTCTGCCTTGTGGTACACTTATTTTCAATTCGTTTCTACTTCTTTTTGATTCCTTCTTGATATGTCACTACGCCCCAAGCTTGGCCGTGAGCCGATAAATTTCTTCTTTGGAGCTTAAGAACATCATAATTCCTTTCAAGTCTAATATAATATGTTCTTCCCCCCTTATTAAGGAGGTCCTTATACGCCATTAGCCTTCAAGTATCCATCGTCCTCGATAATTACCTGTCACCCTTTACGATCTTCTTACGGCTAGGGTTCCATCATCATATGGTCTGACTTATCTATCTTTTGCTAGTTACACTCTTATATCCAATCAAAATACTTATAAGGGTTAGATCCAATTAGGATGCCTTCTTTTCCGTCTTTTCACACCTCTGTCTTTGATAACTAACGGTTTTCCTAGACCCATCAGTTAATGGGGACATAGAGATTCACCACATCCTTTGTGAAGTCTTCGGTTATACTTTACTCCTCATTTTTCTTCCCGACTTTACTTATAACATCTCTAAAACTTCTTACCCTGAGTTCTTCTTCCATTACGCATTTGTGTTGTAGCTGTGCATCCAAGTTATCCAAGTTTTTCGAGTGTCCTACTACTTCTTGCTCTTAGTACGGAATTCTTACAATTGCACTTGCTGACGGTAGCTCTTGTACTTATATGAAACATCTCAAATCTCTTCCCTAAGGATTCCTTCCTTCAACTTACCCTTAAAGTTTTTGATTCCTTAGTTCGGCTAATGAACTAGGGGTGAACTTTTTTTCCCAAGGGTCTTTGTCATGCAGCGAATTCAAACCGCTTCGTTCTCTTCGATCACTACGTATCCTTCTTACGCTTCACAAATATTCCCGGCCTTTATCTTGGTCACCAGCTTGTTCCTATCCAACGCGATATCTTTAGTTATTTCCTTGAGTTCTCCCTTTGCTTTTAACCTTCGCCCGACTCTCACCTAATAAGTATTTTCCCTCAGAACACCATCCTTTGATAAACTGTAGCTTAAGGTTTAACGTCAACCCCTTTACACTCTCTTGCGATCAGTTTACACTGCCATAGGAGTATTGTACTCTGTTATCTCAATGTACTAATAACGGGGTAACACGTAGTCCTTTTAAAAAAAATCTTTATATGGATGTCGTGTAAACTCGCTCCTTATGCATAAAATACCTTACTTAACAAGTAGTCCCATAACTCTCGTCATAACTTAATGAGCCACACCGTTCGTACAATGTGATTCAAAACTTCAACCTCTTCATAACTCCTTGTTACCCCTTTCATAAAGAATTAATAAACTTATGTTCATGGGTCATACTCAATCATATACCTATTCCCCCCATTTAATCATACTGGCATTTCATTAATAAAATACTTTTGAAAGTTTTGACCGGCTCAAGTTTCGCCCCAATCCAACCAGCAATATAGGGAGTAATATATAACAACGCAGAACCCGGATCAAGCAATGAATACCCATCATAGAGAAATATTGATGATATACCTATGACAACATCGGGCGAAAACTCCAAGTCCTATTGGCCGGTCAATGCGTAAATATGGTTCTGAGGACTACTTAAGCTGGACGCTCTCCCTCTACCTCCACCATGACCTACTGACGTTTGAGTGTATCATCCCAGAGGGCGCACCGATGAAGATGATCCTGCTATCGATCCGGTAGGCTGTACCATCCTTTGATGGTTTAGAAATGGACACTTACGCATAATGTGACCTGGCTGACCACAGGAATTGCACACATCCAAACCAAAACGGCACGGTCTGAAAAGTGACCTACCATATTGATTACACTGCAATAAAGGCGGTCTTATCTGACCGGGTTCACCTCCATACTGGAAACTCGAAACTCTAGAGTTATGACCCGGTCCAGAATAATTAGGATGATCGAACCTCTTTCCTGCAAATCGAGGAGGCGCACTAGCCACCGAATGGCCTGAGTACCTAGGATTTTGCTGCCATTGACTTCCTCTGAACTCATTGGCGGCGCCTGCAGATCTAGCCTTCTTACTGCAACCCCTATCAGAACCACGCTCACCTCCTTGCGACTGCTGCTGTTCTTCCAAATTCTGGGCATGGGCCTGAATACGAGAGATATCCATTCCTTCCTGGAGTGAGGCCGTCAAGCATTCCCTAATCAAATGTGGCCCCAATCCACTCACAAACCGATGTACACGATCTCCCATATCAGCCACCATTGTTGGGGCATACCTTGCCAAGGAATTAAAGCGAAGACTGTACTCTCGAACACTCATATTCCCTTGTCTGAGATTCAAAAACTCGTCAGCTCTGGCTCGTCGAACCTCCGGCGGCAAATAATGCCGGAGAAAAGCATCCACAAACTCTTGCCATACCGGTGGAGGAGCATTGACTCCTCTAGAAGACATCCAAATTGCATACCAATGTACCGCAACATCCCGTAATCTATAAGAAGCCAATTCTACTGACTCAGTATCGGAAGCATGCATTAATCGTAACGTTCTCGACATCTCATCTATAAAGCTCTGCGGGTCCTCCTCCGGTTTCGACCCAAAGAACTTTGGAGTGTCTAAACTGATAAAATCACGGGCTCTAGCACTAACAGCTCTGTCACCATGTCCCATACATTGCCGCTGAGCCTGAGCGGCGACTAACTGATTTAGCAAAAGAATGGCCTGTTTGATCTCCCGGCCCGAGGCATCAGATGAGGGAACTGGAGATATTGAGCCGGGCTCGAGGCCCTTCGCTCTTCTAAAATGGGTAAGGTGGGAGAGGTCCGAGTTGGGATATCATTATGAAATGGACCCACTTCTACTTCTGTTGGTGGCTCCCGCTCAGTTTTTCTTTAGGCCACCGTCTTGCCCTTCTGGGACACTGTAGCTTTCCTTTTCACAGGCATACTGAAATCATAACACACAGTTAGGAAAAGGAGAAAATTCTGATAACATGGCTCTATCGCACGATCTAAGATGAGAAAGAAGGTTAATTATTCCTAAATGCCCTGCAGCCTCCTGTTTATAAGTGTGGCGTGCTTCACACCCATAAATAGGACTCTGCCGGACACGGCTCGTAGACAATCCCTAGGACGAACTGCTCTGATACCACTTTTGTCACGACCCAACTAGAGGACCATGACGGCATACCCGATATTAACACACCGAGCACCTCTAATCATACATCTTATAGTACCTTTGGGTGTGAACATAGAGATAACTCATGGGTATTTTAATCAACGATATATCTATATGTATATATCACAACATAACAACACCTCTCTAGATAATCTTACCAATTATATTCATCACCACAAGGACGAACAAGGCTACTAAAATATTGTTCAACAATATGGACTAACAAGGTTATGAAACATATATCCACGTATACACATGTCCACGAGCCTCTACATAGAATACAAGTAACTATAATGACGCACCCATATCGAAGCTCCGAAGTAAGGAGTGCTCCCCGAGCATCCGCCGATAAATCACCTAGGGTCGATCCATCTACCCGTTCTACTGCGGGCATGAATGCGGCGTCCACAAGAAAGGACGTCGTACGAACGATTGACCGAGTATGTAAGGCATGAACGGTGGACATAGTAAGAAATACCGAACATGGAAAATAATATAATGGACGTATAGGGATAAAGTAATATAAAAGAGATCAACCTATGCCTACGAATGCCTTTAAGGCGAATGTCGTGCATGCTTAGCTTTTTAAGAACCTTTACATACATATCCATATATATATATAGGCGCTGTAATACATATATATATACACATAGCGTCTTACATGGTTTATCTTACCCGGCCATGTAGGCTCGATATTATCTTACCCGGCCACGTAGGCTCGTGTTATCTTACCCGGCCCTTTTGGGACTTGGTGCTATCTTACCCGACCCTTTCAGGACTCGATGTTATCTTACCCGGCCCTCTCGGGACTCGATGCTATCTTACTCGGCCCTTTCGGGACTCGGTACTATCCCCAACTGATCAGTGGGATGCAATGCATACATACATATACATAGAAATACATAACTGAAATCAACATCATCATTAGCGTTACCACTATCATCATATCAATCCTTGAAGGATCAACCATCACAAGATGAAATCAACGATGTCACGGGAGTCTCGAGATTCATGAACTTAGGTAGCACTGGAAATAGAATCGATATCATCGCTATATCTCACCTCGAAGGAACGAATAAACTACGAGGTGAGACCATCAACAATAAGTCAACATTCTTACATCGGGATTGAAATGGAATGGCTCAATAATCTCATAATGCCCTCAAATCATCTTTGACATCAGTTTCAAAAGAAGAGAATCATCATCATCGTCACAATCATCATAGAACATATTCCATTTAACATCATTTTGGAAAGCATTTTGGGTTACAAAAGGCTTTAAGAGTCATGAACTTTGAGCTTTTGAAAACAAGGCATTTATGGAAACATTTATGGAATTATAACATAGGAATCATGCCTTGGAACGAAAGGGACGAGCCTTAACATACCTGTTCCACCTCTTATTAGCTACGCTTATTCGTCCAAGCTCGCAAGTCTACATTTAAGAGGATTTACACTAACGTTAGCCTCTTTATCACACACTTATTCCAAGTTTCAAATCAAACTATTCCATATTCTGCCGAAAATTGGGTAGCATCTCCCCTGTTTATATGCCTAGCCCGAATTCTTAATTCAACAACCAGCACAACCATAACAAAACCAACATTAATAACATCATTTCCCATACCAAAGTATTATATAAAACAGCCCACACACTGTTTTCCAACTTCCATAACTACTCAACCCATTATACAATCATTTTACCTCTCTATTTCCGTGAATAACCAGTATTAACATAAACAGGAAGAGATCCATACCTTTCTCCCTTTAATATTGTTTTATCTTCACTTTTCCACGTTAATTTTAGGCCACAACACGCCGCTATATGATTCTGCAACAATAACTATACGCTATCCGGACCGAAATTTGGAAATTATACCTGGTTTGGGTTAAAAAGTTGGCTTGGGGGGTTGGGGAGAAGTCTCCAGATTTTTGGAGATGTCTTGGGGTGTTTGATGAAGAAAAATGAGGGGTAAGCCCCTTTAAATAGCGGTCCAGGTTCTGCCTGGACCGACTTAAAATTCCTTCAGCGCGATCGCGCCCCCTTTGGGCGCGTTCGCGCTGGCTTAATTTTTCAGCCTGCGCCTTCGCTCAGTAAAAAGGTCATAACTCTTGATTCCGATATCGTGTGAGGGCCCACGACCTATGGTTGGAAAGATCTTGAAAGTTTCTACAACTTTCATTCTTGGTGTTTTTCCAGATTCCAATCTTATAATGTCGTTTTGGCCCCTCCAAGTCAGATCATACGAAAATGTTTCCTTAAATCGTTGTTTTGGAGGACTTATGGCCATATTTGGCTTAAGGATCCTTCTTAGGACTTGCTCAACACTCCATGTACTACTCATATATCTCTTCATATGTCCTTTATAAAACCTCGACATGTGGGCCCCACTTAGCTTACAGTAACGAGGGCTTTCATTAAGCAACGTACGAACTGCTTACACCATATGGTCTCCAAATGTCATATGTATATTATTATTGCATTCTTATAATATAACCTTCATCCCGAACCCGGGCCTCAAAATTGTTCAGCGCGTTCGCGCCACGTGGTGGTGCGTTCGCGCTGTGTTGGCCCTTGGCCTTCTGCGCGTTCGCGCCACTCGCCGGCGCGTTCGTGCAGACCATTTTCCTGGTCTGCCAGGCCGACTTGTAATGTCCATATCTCCTTACCTCGATGTCCTATTGAGGAGCGGTTTGTTGTGTTGAAAACTAGACTTCCCGAACTTCTTTCCGGGGTGTAACACCTACTTTAATCCTCAAACCTTCCTTAAGTTCCTTCCTCCTCGAGCGCTCTTCTCCACTTGTTATTTTATAGTATCGACCCTGAAGTTCGTGAAATATTCCTTTAAACGTGCAAATCCGTTCTATTCTTAAATCATCTTTTAGGAAAGCTTCTTTGTTTCCGAGGCAACCGTGTCAGTATGACTACACATTTATCCCTTTATATACCTCTCGAGAGCCGGAAATCTCTTAGTATCGTTGCAAGGCCCGATCATTCTCTCTCTTACTTCACATTCCTAGTTGTGGTCACTACCCTTTAGTCCCACTTGTCGAAGTCTGTTCTCCAACCCTACACATTTATCTTTTATTCCATACTACCGCACTTTATCCCTTTCGCATGCTTACCCTCAAATTTTATCCAAATAGTCCCTTGCTTTGCCCGTTGTCTCTCTTGGAAGCTTCACTCACCCTTGTTCCTTACATTTTTTTTTTGCGACATTTTGATCTTCTTACTTCCTGCATACTCACTTTCTTCCTTTTCCTGATGTTATTGCATTAGGACTTTCCAACTCTCACTCGTAGTGAAAATAACATCAACTTACCTTGTAACATTTGTACCACTTTTGTCACTTGAACTTCATTACCCCGTTCGATTAATGCCTTTAAAATATAGCAACGTCGGTTCTTTCGGGGCACACATATCAGTTGACGCGGCCACATATGGGATTTCATACACATACATACATATATTTACTAACGCCTTGCTTCCAAAGTGTTTCCGATACCTTTCACACTTATCCTAGTTCTAGAGCTGTGATGCACCTTCTTTCTCGCCCCCGATCTAGTCCGCCTTGTCTTTCGCGACCTCTTGAGGTTTCCAACCACTCCGCATACTCCAATTTCCCTTAGGCTACTCTAGCTTCTCATCTGTCCCTTATCTCTGAATTTGTAAGACTTTAGTACACTTCCCAAGGGGTCACCCATCCTAGTATTACTCTCACCACAGCACGCTTAACCTTGGAGTGCTAATGGGATCCGGTGGGTTAGTGCTGGTATGATCGCATCCACCCTACTGCGTGACCTTTATCACATAACCTAGAACAGGCTGAAATTCTAACGGATTCCGATAAATTCTCGTAGTGCATCTCTCTCCAGATTAAAAGGATTCCTTACTCTTCCGATGAAGCAAATGTTATTTTAACCTTTGGAACTCCCGATGACAAGCCATCAATCAACACATACAACTTCTTTCCATTCCTAAATTTTAAGATTCCTTGTAGCGGTAAAACTTCTTAGTCGCAGCTATCTATAAGTACTTTAGTTATCGGTCCCTTCAAAACTTCCATTCGTCAACTATCAATGGTATCCTACAATAGTTGTACGCACATAAGAAGTTCTAATAAAAGACTCATATACCTGTAGCCGGCCTGTCCTCCTCTTGGTCTGGAGGGCTGTAGAGTGAAGTATCCTCCTCATCGTGCTTGCACCATTCTGTTAGCCATCTCATCATGGCGATTGTTTGTATGGTTCTATGTCATATACTCTCATAATTGATATAACTAGCGGCTTGAAATTTTACGAGGATTCATTGTCACCGGCTCGTTTCGACTAACGCAATATCCTTGAATCCTCGTCCTTAAATTTTAGGAAAAGTTTGTGAGTTTTCCCCCTATACTTCTTACTATCCAAACTCGCACGCAAAACCCGTAAAATACATGCAATGCCTCACGAGGTCAAATATATACATGCGTAACACACCTTAGCCTCATTGGGCTCTCAATATCGAACGTAAAAATGCAAAGATGACAAAACTTACTTCATGCGTCACAACTCGAAATAGACTTGAACTTTTATCAATCGTCCTTGTATATTTCCCTGGTCACTTTCCCTTCCATTCATTGGCTATACATTTCAATAATACTTGCAACATTCTTACCATATCTGACTTATAATCCTTTTTACCATTACTTACCTCTGTCTTGTTTCCTTGACTTACGTCGTCCGCAATCTTACAACCGAACTTATCATTAAATTATAAACGTAACTAATTCCCGCTTTCTTGTTCAATCAGCTTATCTTGACTATGACCAATTTATTCTCATAGAAGATGCACATCTTGATGACATAATTTCAACAAAGTGACTTACTTCTGTAATCCTAATGTCATCATCCTCTTCCTTTATCAACACCATTCTTCCACTGAAATCAAGGGTTTGTACAAGAAATTTCATTTCCTATGACTTGGCTCTCCCGCACGATCTAAGATGAGAAAAGAAGGTCAATCATTCCTAAATGCCTTGCAGCCTCCTGTTTATAAATGTGACCGGCTTCACACCCATAAACAGGACTCTGCTAGACACGGCTTGCAGACAATCCTAGGACAGAACTGCTCTGATACCAATTTGTCACACCCCTCCCTTGGTAAGGCGTGATTGGCACTCGGCACCTTACGAAAACCGAGCGAACCAACTTATAACTTGTATTCTCTATGTCTCGAATGACAAAATAAGGCTAAGGCTAGATATGAACGTAATATCATGTATAAATATATGTCCAATGGACCCACGATGCTAATATAACGACCGACAGAACATAACGAAGCTATACACAGGAACTGTCTGCAAAGCCTCTATGAACATGACTGAAGTATACAAATCGGGACAGGGCCCCCGACATGGCCTGAACAAAAATCATAGAAACATATATACATCCAAACTCGGCAACGCTCCAGGAAGAAGTGGAGCTCACCAATCATAACTGGTACCTGAAGGCAGCCTACGATGAAAGATCCTCGTCTTGTCTATCCACACCTGCGGGCATGAACGCAGCGTCCACAAAAAGGGACGTCAGTATGAGCAATGTACTGAGTATGTAAGGCATGAGTAGTAGCATAGTAAGAGATACCGAGCATGGAAAATAATATAATGAACGTATGAAGATAAAGTAATGTAAAAGAGATCAACTTGTGCCGCTAAATGCCCTTTTAAGGCGAATGTCATGCATGCTTAGCTTTTAAAAAAAAATACTTTTCCATATATATCCATATATAATATCCTCTCCGGCCATTAAGGCACGATAATATATATAGCATCTTGCCCGGCCATTAAGGCATGGTAATATATATAGCATCTTGCCCGGCTATTAACGCACGGTAATACATATATATACACATAGCGTCTTGTATGGTATTATCTTACCCGGCCATGTAGGCTCGGTGTCATCATACCCGGCCCTTTCGGGACTCGGTGTCATCTTACCCGGCCCTTTCGGGACTCGGTGTTATCTTACCCGGCCATGTAGGCTCGGTGTTATCTTACCCGGCCATGTAGGCTCGGTATTATCCCCAGCTGATCAGTGGGATGCAATACATACATACATACATACACATAAAAAAAATACATACATGAAATCAACACCATCATTGGCTTTACCATTATCATCATATCATTCCTGAAGGATTAACCATCGTAGGATGAAATCGATGATGTCACGGGAATCTTGAGAATCATGAACTTAGGTAACATTGGGAATAGAATCATTATCTTCGCTACATCTCACCTCGAAGGAACGAATAACATGAGGTAAGACCATCAACAATAAGTAAGATCTAGGGATTCATGGAATGGCTCAGCAATCTCATAATGCTCTCAAATCATAGCTTCGAGTTGCTAGAAGAGAATCATCATCATCGTCACGATCATCATAGAACATAGTTCATTTAACATCATAAGAAGCTTTCAGAGTTATGAACTTCTAGCTTTTGAAAACAAGGAGGTTATGAAAACATTTATGGGATCATAACTTAGGAATCATGCCTTTGAAAGAAAGAGACGAGCCTTAACATACCTGTTCAGCCTCCAATTATCTACACTTATTCGTCCGAGCTCGCAAGTCTACGTTTAAGAGGATTCACACAATCATTAGACTCATCGTAGTATATTTGTGCTAAGCTTTCAAGTCAAACTATTTTATATCCTGCCGAAAATCGGGCAGCATTTCCCCTGTTTATATGCCTAGCCCGAAATCTCAATTCAGCAACCAACAACAACAACAACAATAACAATAGCAATAACATCATTTCCAACACCAATATGTACCATAAAACAGCCGACACGCTGTTTTCCAACTTCCATAACTAAACAACTTACTACACAATTATTTAACGACTTTGTCTCCATAAATAAGCCTTAAATAATGCAAAAAGAGAAAGATTCATACCTTTTTTCTTGTTAAGACAGCAATATCCTCAATATCCACGCTAAAATCCACCACAAAACAATACTAGAATCACAACCACGCGTTACCCGGACATAAACCACTACTCCGCAACTTAAAAATTACTCACTTTTGTTTCCCTCTCTCTCTCTCTCTCTTCAATTTCTGGAATTTTCCAGGAAAATCTGATGAAAAAAAGGGGGTTATTACCCTTTATATAGGAGTCAAATTCGGGTCGGGTTACTGTAGCATTTTACTGTAGCAGGTCGGTACTGTAGCACGCGTTTCTGCTCTGTCAGCTGAACTTGTAACATCCATAATTCTCTACTCCAATGTCCTATCGACGAGCAGTTTGTTGCGTTGAAAACTAGACTCGACGAACTTCATTTTAGGCTTTTGTTTCACTTCAAAACACTTCATATGCAAAGAGATATTTGTCCCTCAATTTAGACCAAAATTTTCATACAAAACATTACCCACCCTTTCTCCAAAGTCGTACTACTCCATTTCTTCCACTCATTTCCTTATAAAACCTTCCAGTATGCCTTATATGCATCCTTCACTCATTAAGTATACTTAATAATGCTTGCTCTTTATATTCCAAAGTGATTTTACTTAACCATAACTCAACGTACTTATGTTTCAAATTTGGTAAGTGCTTCTTCAAAGATACGGGGTGTAACAGTAGCACGGTTCCGGATACTTCCTACACAAAGTGACAATTCACTCACCCCCGACCGAGCGGTGGCAGTGGCAGCTCTCATGACCCGCTACCCACTTGACATAGGGATGATGATTGTGCGGGAGATTCGGGATAGACAACAGCATGAGGCCACTTTGTTTGTATACCCGTGCCTTATTACTGCTCTATGTCGACAGGCGAATGTGGAACCACTACCTCTTATAGACCATTGTGTCATAGCCACTAACATGTATGATATCCACAAAACAAAAGATAAGGAGAAAAAAGAGAAGAAAGCTGAATTGTTACTTGGGGGTCCCACCGCAGTAGTGTCACGACCCAGCTAGTGGGCCATGACGCGTACCCGGAGCTGGCTACTGAGCACCACTCATCATGCTATCTATCCTACTCAACCTGGACATACATCATTCTCACCACAAAATTTATCATAGGACAATCGTCAATATCTCCCAAAACATGCGTATGTGCATAAGCCCATGAGGCTACAAAAATAATGTACAAAGTATGCAAAGAAAGGGGGGGGGGGGGGTCACATAGCATCTAAAACCCACAGATAAGTATCTATGAGCCTCTAACTGGAATACTGAAATCATAAGAATGGGACAGGACACCGCCATGCCCCAATTTGTACACAAGAGAATATACCAATGGGCAGCAACTCCAAAGTAGGGGAGTGCTCCTGCAAATCTGCTGAAATAAGCTCCTAAGCATCTGTGCCATCTCCCTATCTACCTGCGGGCATGAACACAGTGTCCATAAAAGAAAGGACGTCAGTACGAACAATGTACTGAGTATGTAAGGCATGTACAACAGCATAATAAAGAAATAAAGGAGCATAAGATGAAGAGCAAACCTGTAACTGATTGCCTCTTAAGGCGGAGTCATGCATGCTAACTTTTATAGTAAAAATAATATCATATCATACATATATAATCTGCCCGACCATATAGGTATGGTGTGACCATCATTAGCGTCCGGGGCGTAAGCTGCCTACTGCAGTGGTGTGTCAGCCCGGCCGCCTATAGCGCAACGCAGTGTTATACTGCCCGGCCATGTAGGCACGGTGTTATCATACATGAAAATAACATAAAGCATACATGAGAGCCCAAGTGAAAGCTATAATTCTATCGGAGTGACGTAAGGTTAGTAACCTTCGATTATGTTATGGATCAACATCATCGCTAGGTCTCACCTCGAAGGAACTAATATCATAAGGTGAGACAATAATAAGAACTAACATCAATGAAATCATAAGGATAGGATTATCAAGCTCATAATAGCATCATTTTCATCATCACTATCATGGAACATATCTTATCTTTATCTCATAAGAAACTCTTAAGAATCATGAACTTTCAACTCTTAGGATGTAAGAAGATCATGGAATATAGAAAAGAAATCATAGAATAGAAGTCATGCCTTTGAAAGAAGGGGACTAGCCTTACATACCTCTACATCTCCTTAATGACTAAGCATTCTCCTTCCAAGCTCACAACTCTACATTCAAGATAATTCGTATCACGTTAGATCATTTGAATCATACATAATTCTAATCTATAGGGACTAAGGGCTAACGAAAATTGGGCAACATTTCCTTTGTTTCGACAACTTTCTCCATATAGTAAGACAACTCCCAAACATCAATAACAATACCCATAATATCATAATCAATAGATTCTTCAAGTTAAACATTATTTACTTCTCAAATTCAACTTCAAAGTCATCCATACCCATAACTATAATAAAACATGACCTTCATTCTTCACATAACACTTCCTCAATGTCATTAGCATCATTCGCAACAACATTATACTCATCTCATACTAAGAATCATGAATCAAGTTAACTAACTGCCCAAAATACCATTATTTCCATATTTTGAGCTCATATTCTACTTTCTTACTTAATCCAGGTCATTCAACCACTCAATACTTTTAATAACAGAAAGTAGATGTAAAACTCACCTCTAATTCTGTAGGAATGACCTTTGGATGAAGATACACCACTTGAGAAAACCCCCAACTTCAATTGCAAAGGAAACCTTGACTTTTATTAACCACAATGAGCATCCACACACTTGATTCTACTAATTCTTGGTATTTAATCTTTGATTTCTCTTGGAGGTGTGTTAATATGGTGTATGGAATATTCTAGAGGTTTCAAGAAGTATGGAGAAAATGAGAAATGAAAAATAAGAACTTGGGTCTCATATATATAAATTATAAAATCTGACCCAACATGATTTATACGGACACTTATACTGTCCGTATAATCTTATACAGTCCGTATAAGTGATCGTAGAATCTCACTAATAATCAGCCCATTTTGTAACTGTTATACGGACACTTATACGGTCCGTATAAGTGACCGTATAATCTCACCAAAATTGACCCCTCACTGTGACCATTATACGGACCCTTATACGGCTATATAAAATTATACGGACCGTATAAGTGGTCGTATAACCTAACTTTTCCCCGAAATTAATCATGTCGATTCGTTTGATTTCTAATCCTTATAGAATCTTCTTGGAACTTGTTTAACACTTCATTAACCATCTAAGGAGCCTTATAATTTCTCCTCAACGCATTACTAAATAATCCTTAACTCGATAGTTTGCGAAACCTTTCCAAAACGCGACTTATACTTTACTTTGTTCAACGAACTTTCTTCTCTTTCCTCAAATGTCTTTGGAATCTTAATTAGAATCCTTAAGTATCCCTTCTTACTTGTAGGGACATCGTGTACACCTTACTTGCGTTAGTCTATCCACCGCACAGCAACATAAAACTCCGAGGTGCAACATTTTCCCCCCTTAAAAACATTCGTCCTTGAATGTTAAGTTCTCAGGAATTCTACAAAAATTCTGCCAGAGTTTCTACTGTAATATGGCACTACCATCCTATCACAGCAACCCAAAATAACATCACCTCACAGGGCTACAACAACAACAGCAAGAAAACAAGGCCACACACGACCAAAAGCATTAAGAGAAAGTATTACATACCTTGCGACAATGGCGTCTCATCTTGATTCTCTTCTGGGGGTGGAAACAATTGCGGATATCTGGACTTCATATCTTCTTCTGCTTCCCAAGTCATTTCCTCTCTGCTATTGTTTCTCCACAAGACCTTAACTGAGGCTACCTCTTTGTTTATGAGTTTTCGCACTTCCCTATCTAGTATAGCAATAGGTACCTCTTCATAGGCCAACTCTTCGTAACTTGAACATCATCCACTGGCACGATTCTAGAAGGGTCTCCAACACATTTACGTAGCATCGACACATGAAAAACTGGATGGACTAATTCAAGCTCTGGAGGTCAATCTAGCTCATAGGCCACTTGGTCCACCTTGCGTACAATCTTATAAGGTCCGATACATCGTGGACTAAGCTTGCCCTTCTTGCCAAATCTCATTACACCTTTCATCGATGACACTTTTAGGAATACCCAATCATTAACTTGGAATTCCAAGTCTCATCGACGATTGTCCGCATAAGACTTTTGGCGACTTTGCGCTGTCAACATTTGGTCTCGGATGAGCCTGAGCTTTTCCATCGCTACTGAATCAATTTTGGACCTATTAGTTATGTCTCTCCTACTTCAAACCATCCAATTGGCGTTCTACACTTTATTCCATACAAAGCTTCATAAGGAGCCATCTGGATCTTTGGAATGATAACTGTTGTTATAGGTAAATTCAATAAGTGGGAAATGATCATCCCAATTGCCTTCAAAATCTAATACACATGCCCGCAACATATCCTCCAGGGTCTGAATAGTGCGTTCAGCTTGTCCATCAGTCAACGGATGAAATGCTGTGCTGAGTCTCACTTGAGATCCCAAACCTTCTTGAGAGGACTTCTAAAATTTATCAGTAAATTGTGCTCATCTATCTGTGATAATGGATATTGGAACACCATGAAGTCGCACTACCTCTTTGAGATATAACTTTGCATAATCTTCTGCTGAGTAGGTAGTTCTGACTGGAAGGAAATGAGGTGATTTTGTAAGTCGGTCCACGATTACCCATATGGAGTCATACTGTCACGCCCCAGTTTCCGAGGGACGTGATGGGCACTCGACCTTGGTTTAAGGCCGAGCGAACCCGCAGACCTTCATTGCACACGTAAAATCCTTTTTTCATACCAAAATATAGTACATATCAAATCAAATAAAATCTGTAATCTGACAAAAATTTATACATAACACTGTACAAGGCGTCGGCTGATGAAGCCGCCCACACAACTGACATTCTATACCCGCACCGCGTACGCAAAGTCTCTAATACCATCCGAAGACATAACGTACATACTACGACTCAGCAATGCTCCAGGAGGAATTGGAGCTCACCAATCATGCTGAGACATCTTCAACTCATCTGTGGGTATAGAATGTCAGTTGTGTGGGCGGCTTCATCAGCCGACGCCTTGTACAGTGTTATGTATAAATTTTGTCGGTGACATGATTTTATTTGATTTGATATGTACTATATTTTGGTATGAAAAAAAAGGATTTTACGTGTGCAATGAAGTGTCCGCGGGTTCGCTCGCCTTAAACCAAGGTCGAGTGCCCATCACGTCCTTCGGAAAGTGACGAATGTGTATATCGAGCGAGGTCGGTCTGGGGCATGCTATGAGGGTCGTGTCCGGTAGGGTCACTTGTTTATAGTGTGAAGCGGCCACGTTTATAAACGGGAGACTACGGGCATCTAGGGATTGTTGACTCTTTAACACGTCATAAGATCGTGCGATAGAGCCGATCATAGGGAAACGAGATCCTACATGTAAGCCTTACATACGGCGAGAAAGAGATACATGAGGAAATGGAAGGACCGGAGGTAAGTTACGGAAATATTCGTTCCTACTGGGAAACCGAAAGCCGGTACGGTTGTGATTTGAGTATGATCGGATACGGTATGATGCGATATATATATAAAGACCCGGGTTGGCTAAAGTATATCACGCATACGTATGATACGAGGTATTGCTAATATTTGTTGTGGGTGGATTACGGGACGGATAAGGAAGGAAAAGGGTAAAAATGGTAATTTTGCGAAAAGGACGTGTTACGAACGCGTTCGGAGTATGTAAGACTTTCACTGCCCCGAATCATGCAATAAAGGTCGTACGAGAAAATTTACGCGACTATATCGGCCCTAAGGCACCGGAATTTACCAAAGTTTTAAAGTTAAGCGTGCTCAGGCAAGAGCAATCTCATGATGGGTGACCCCCTGGGAAGTATGAAGAAATTTCATGAATTTGAGTATAAGAGACAAACGAAAATCCAGGGTGGCCTAAAAGAAATTAAATATGTACAGAATGATTGGAAACCACAACAGGTCATATAGAATGCCACAGGCGAGGCTGAAAAAGGGACAGGAAGTACGTTACGATTCTGCAATTTGGATAGGCTTGAACAGTGTCTGGAGGTATTCTGTGGGTTAGTTAATACTAATGATATGTGCATATGTATATGGACATGTATGATATTTCGCATGTGAGGGTATCGACCGAAAATGAAGGGAAAATTTATGATAAGGAATTTTGCTATGTTGTACACGGAATTGGAAAGAAGAACCGTTGGTGCAAAAGAAACCCCCCTCCCGAAGTGCTACAAGACCCCATAAGGTCAGTTGAACATTCGAGGACGAATGTTCTAAAGGGGGGGAGGATGTTACAGCCCACATTTTGTACGTTTGGAAATTTCAAGGTTGTCGTGGAAAGTTAAGGGCGAGACGACTCCCAAAAAAAAAAAAAAAAAAATTAAAAAAAAAATTATTATTTGCATGTGAAGGTCGTTATAAAATTATTTATGACTATTATTAGTATGGGAATATTGTGAGAGGTTGAGGGCGAAAGAGGAAGATTCGTAAAATGGCTCATGGAAATATTTGAAAAGGCTAGGGGCAAAATGGTCAT
Source organism: Lycium ferocissimum (assembly GCF_029784015.1). Classification (NCBI taxonomy): domain Eukaryota; kingdom Viridiplantae; phylum Streptophyta; class Magnoliopsida; order Solanales; family Solanaceae; genus Lycium; species Lycium ferocissimum. The sequence goes on along the minus strand of NC_081342.1, from coordinate 46,168,113 downwards.
TTCACAAGAATTCAAGAAAATTCCAAAAAGGGGCCATATTGGCCATGTGAGGAAAAAGGTATGGAAAAAAGATGACAAAAAAAATATATATATAAGTCATCTTTTAAAGAAAAACAAAAGGAAGAAAATTCTAGAAAATTAAAAGGAAAAAGAAAGAGAAATCTAGAGAGAGGGCATGTGCCCCTCACATGCATGCAAATGAATATATATAAGGGAGAGGAGTGTTCATCTTTGGAGAGAAAAGAAAGAAAGCAAGAAAGAAGAAGAAAAACAAAGGCCAATTCGGCCAAGAAAAGAGAAAAAGAGAGAGACCAAAATCTTGTTCCAAAAATTTGGCTCTTCATGTATTTCCGCTAATTTGAACGTTCTCTTCGACATGGTATAGTTTTGAAGCAAGAGAATCACCCTTTCTTACAAAATCATAATTCTAGCCAAGAAGGAAGTTGAAGGAAAGAGGTAAGAATTCAACCTTCTCTTATGTATTATGGATGGTTGTACATGTTGTAGTGTGTAGAAGTGAATGAAATTTATGAAATATGGATGTGTGTGTGTGGCCGAATGGGTTGGTGAAGGGTTGGAGTGATGAGTTCATTTTATTTAGTCGATTGATTGTTGTAGTGTGAATTCTATAATGTGAAATGAGGATTTAATGATTCGAAACAAAGTTGTATGCTATGGAATTAGTTTGAGAATGTGGCCGTGTGCTTGTGTAGTTGGCCGTGGATGTGTGTTGCATGTTTAGAGTAAGGAATCAATTCTAATTGGTATATTGATTGTTATAGTGTGTTAGAATGAATGGAAATCATGAAACCTTGAATGTTGGTGCTTGGCCGTGGTGTTGTGTGTGCAGTTTTGGAGAATTAATGTGATGTTAATATAGTTTCTTGAATTGTGAAAATATTGTTGAAGACATATGGAATTGTCGACATAGTTTATGAATTTGAAAGTAGAAAATGTGTTATGAATGTTTCTAGTTAAGTTGGAAGGTTTCGGGTAAGATTGGATGTTGGTTTGGACATCTTGAAATTATCTATCGATATTGTTATTGTGATTGTTAGTATTGTTGTTGGATTGGCCGGGTTGAATTCCGGATTTACGTATGTTGGTTTGGGCCGAGCCATATTCTCGGGATTGGTGTATTTACGAAGTCTTGCCCGAAATTTCGGTAGCTTATAAGTGAACTTGTAAGAAAAACTAAGGCAAACACAAGTCGATAAATCTAATGATCATATGGGTCCTTTTGAATGTAGATAAGCAAGTTGGGATGAACAAGTATAGCTAGCAAGGCGGCGCGGGTATGTAAGGCTTACCCTTTATTCCTTTTGGCATGCCTTAGAGCCAAGTAAGTTATGATATGTATTTTGAGGAAACTCTACTTTATAATTCCGAGTTTGGTATGATTCGTCCGCTCTCTCTGATATCAGTATCTAATAATCCGGATATGAGTATTCTGATTTGAGCACTCGATATAAGTACTCCGATACGAGTAATCTGATATGAGTATTCCTAATTTTGATATAAGTATTCTGACAGAAGTGTTCCGATATAAGTACTCTGATATAAATATTTTGACATAAGCGTTTTGACATAAGTATTTTGATACAAGTATTTTGACTTAAGTATTTGATATAAGTACTCAGACGTAAGTATTCTGCCATAAGTATTCTATAAAAACATTCGCTATGAATAATCTATTACGATTGTCCGATAGTACGTCCGATTATGCCATCGAGTCTTGGTTTGTGTGCATTTAGTTTCTCACTACTCTGTTCGTGCATATGTTATGATTTCCTTCGCCGAGTCCGGGCCGGTTTATATCGTGCGCATTATGACATATTCGGCGGTATGATGTGTTACGGTTTCCGAGACCTCGCCATAGGGCCGGTTACCGTCTATGGTGTTATGATGTGATATGGCTTGATATATTCGATGATATGATGTGTATGATGTTACGATGTGTTCGGAGTTCGTACGGAGATTTGAAATCTTGGAGTATGATGTGTTGTGGCACCGGCGTCGGGGGGTGACCACGTTCACGAGCCTATGCATGATTTTTTATTTGCATTCCGTACATTTGCATTCTCGCGCAGTTTGATCTGTCACTTCGTATTTGTTTACATTTCTCGCATATCGTACATATATTCGCACATCCGGATACGGTTATGATTTTCGTGTATACTTCTGTACATTTGATTCGATCATGATTACGCTTCTTGTATTTCTGCCTTTCATACTCGGTACATATTCCGTGCGGACCCCGCTTTCTTCGGGCTGCGTTTCATGCCACGCGGTACACCCGGATGTTCGAAGACTTGGCTAGGAGGTTTCGGCGGGATTGGCGAGCTCCACTTCCCATCGGAGTGTCGCCGAGTCGAGGTAAGCATAAGTTGTGCTTTCGATTTTTGCTAGAGACTTTGCGGACACGGTCGTGGGTACGGGATGTCGATTCGTAATCGGCTTCATATGTCCACAAAGTTTGTTTGGTCCGGTGCGAGATGTTTGTGTCTTGAGCGGCCACGTTTGCTATGGTGGCACGAATGGCCTATATGTTTGTACATGTATGTATGTTCGGGCGATGTGCATTCCGCTTTGCTATGGATTTGATATGATGTGTTTGATATGTTTGATACACGCTGGCCGCCTCGAACGATGTACGTTCTCGATTCTTTTGAAAGTCCTTACGTATGTTCCATGTGATCGATTTGGAAATTGGAAAAGAATATGTACGTAATCAGAGTCGGAGGGTTCGCTCGGCTCCGAATACGGGGTCGGGTGCCCATCACACCCTAATAAGGTTAGGGTGTGACACATACTTACGCCGAGAACGAGGTAGGCCTACAATAAAATCCATATTGATCACTTCCCATTTCCAGGTTGGAATTTCCATAGCTTGCAACAATCCCCCTGGCTTTTGATGCTTAATCTTCACTTGTTGACAATTTGGACATTGAGCTACAAACTCTGCTATATCTTTCTTCATTCCATCCCACCAATACATGGATTTGAGGTCATGGTACATCTTTGTCGCCCCTGGGTGAACAGAATAACAGGAGTAATGGGCTTCTTCCAGAATCTGGTGGTGTAATCCTGCAACATTCGAAACACTTAGCCTGCCCCGATACCTTAGAATCCCATCTGCAGAAATCTCAAATGGTGACTTTTCCTTCTGGGGGAGTGTATCTCTATAATAACTTAACTTGGGATCTTCATACCGACGCTTTTTCACTTCCATATCTGAGGATGAAATAACTGGGTTGTGAATACTAACTCCTGCATTGCTTGAATCGATTAAACGGACTCCTAGGCTAGCTAGCTGATGGAGCTCACGGACTAATTCTTTCTTCTCCGGTTGGATATCACACAAACTGCCCATGTATTTGCAGCTGAAAGCATCGGCCACCGTATTTGCTTTTCCCGGATGATATAGTATACTCACATCATAGTCTTTCAATAACTCCAACCATCGCGTCTCGTGGAGATTTAACTCCTATTTTTTGAAAATATATTGAAGACTCTTATGATCTGTATAGATATCAACATGAACACCGTACAGATAGTGTCTTCACATCTTTAGTGCATGAATAATCGCAGCTAATTCAAGATCATGGGTCGGGTAATTCTTCTCATGTTTTCGCAACTGCCTGGAGGCATAGGCAATGACCTTGTCATGCTACATCAACACACAGCCTAAGCCGACACCGAAAGCATCCCAATAAACAACATAGCCCTCTGATCCTTCCATAAGCGACAAGACTGGGGCTAAAGTTAACCTATCTTTCAATTCCTAGAAACTGCGCTCACAAGCATCGGTCCATTAAAATTTTACTGATTTCTGGGTTAGCTTCGTCAACGGCGCTGAGATAGAAGAGAATCCTTCCACAAACCTTCTATAATAACCTGCTAAACCCAAAAAGCTACGGGCCTTTGTAGGTGTTGTAGGCCTTGGCCAAGTCTTCACGGCCTCGATTTTCTGAATATCCACTCGGATGCCATCAGCTGAGATAATATGGCCCAGAAAAGTTACAGAATTCAACCAGAACTCATATTTTGAAAATTTGGCATACAATTCGTGAGCCCGAAGAATTCCAAGGACAGTACGTACATGATCTGCATGCTCCGTTTCTGACCGAGAATATACCAAAATGTCGGCGATGAACACGATTACGAATAGATGCAGAAAAGGTCTAAATACATTATTCATCAAATTCATAAACACCGTTGGAGCGTTAGTCAACCCAAATGACATTACCCGAAATTCATAATGACCATATCTAGTTCTGAAAGCTGTTTTCGGAATGTCCTCTTCCGTGACTCTCACTTGGTGATATCCTGATCTCAGATCTATCTTTGAAAACCACTTAGCACCTTGTAGTTGATCAAACAAATCGTCGATCCTAAGAAGTGGATGCTTATTCTTTATTGTTACCTTGTTCAGCTGCCTATAGTCAATACACATTCGCAAAGAACCATCTTTCTTCCTCACAAACAAGACAGGTGCTCCCCATGGTGATGAACTGGGCCTAATGTGTCACACCCCACCCTTGGTAAGGCGTGATTAACACCCGGCACCTTACAGGAACCGAGCGAACCAACTTATAACTTACATCCTTCGTGTCTCAAATGGAAACAATAAGATCAAGAGGCCAAATATGAACATAATATCATGCATAAGTATATGTACAATGGACCCATGATGCCGACATTACTACTGTCACACTATGACTAAGGCGTACAACGGAAGCGTACGCAAAGCCTCTATGAACATGACTGAAGTATATAAGTCAGGACAGGGCCCCCGACATACCCTCTTGTCACAAAAAAACATATACAACTCGAACTCGGCAACGCTCCAAGAAGAAGTGGAGCCACCACTTGAGACCAGTACCTGAAGGCAGCCTACGATGAAAGATCCTCGTCTCGTCTATCTACACCTGCGGGCATGAACGCAGCGTCCACAAGAAGGGACGTCAGTATGAGCAATGTACTGAGTATGTAAGGCATTAATAGTAGTATGATATCAGAATGAAGATAACATAAGATAAAATAAGTAATTATACATTGTATTCTTCTTAAGATCTCTGTCATGTAAACTACCCGTCTACAGGAAAAACATTTCATACACATCCATACATACATATGCATTCACATGCACTTACTATACATACATCTGTCATATCCGTACCCGACCCTTTCGGGATTCGGTGTCATTCGTACTCGGCCCTTGCGGGACTCGATGTTATCTGTACTCGGCCCTTGCGGGACTCGATGTTATCCGTACTCAGCCCTTGCGGGACTCGATGTTATCCGTACTCGGCCCTTGCGGGACTCGATGTTATCCCCAACTGATCAGTGGGATGCAATGCATACATACATACATATATACATACATATACATAAAAATACATAACTGAAATCAACATCATCATTACCATTATCATTATCACTATATCCTTCCTTAGAAGATCAACTATCTTAAGGTGAAGTCAATGATGTCATGGGAGTCTCGAGAATCATGAACTTAGATAGCATTGAAAATAGAACCGTCATCGCTATATCTCACCTCAAAAGAACAAGTATTATGAGGTGAGATCAATCACAAAGAATAGTCTCAAGATCATGAATAAGCTCAATAATATCATAAGGATCATGAGAGTCATAGGCTTCTAGCATTTGTGGAGGCAAGGTTATTATGGATATGGTACAAAGGTTTATACCAAAAGAATCATGCCTTTAGAAAGAAAGGGTTTAGCCTTAACATACCTTTTTGGTCGCCTTAGCTTTAACTACTCAACGCTTGTCCTCCTAGGCTCGTAAATCTATATTCAAGAAAATTTATAATATTGTTAGACTCACCTTTATACGCTTGTCTTAGTCCTTCAGATAAATCTTTCTAGAATCTGTCGAAATTTCGGCAGCATCTCCCCTATATTCTTTACCTCCTCCAAATACCAAAACAACCCCCAAACGATACCAACAACATCAACAACCATATCAATACCAATATATTCCATAAAACATCTCACACGATGTTTCTCCAATATTCAAACCAACCATAACAACATCCATAATACCATAATCAAAGAATTATATTCAATTCTTTATGATTTTTCTCCTATGATTCTTTCCTTTCCAAGAATTGCTAAACCTTTATATCATCTTAATCATGTAAATAATAGCAAGAACATACCTTATAGTAGAAGAACTTCACTTTATTCACCCTTTCCAAGATCAAGTTCAACACCACCTTAAGATGAAACAAGAACAATTATCTTCCATAAATTTTCTTTGAGGTTTTGATGTTAATATTCTCTCTTGATGATTTGGGAAGGTTATGAAAGATTATGGAGTATTATGGAAGATTAGGGAAAATTATAGAAAGTTAAGGAAAGTTATAGACCTCTAAAGAGTTCTCTAGAAGAGTGGAGGATGAGAAAATGGTGAAATATCATGAAAATTAATGAGTTAGAGGGGTATTTATAGGTGTGGTTCGGGTACTGTAGAAGCACTGTAGCAGTCGGTACTGTAGCATGCGTTTCTGCTCGGTCAGCTGAACTTGTAACGTCCATAATTCTCTACTCTGATATCGTTTCGACGAGCGGTTTGTTACGTTCGAAGCTAGACTCGACGAAATTCATTTTAGGCTTTTGAAATACCTTAAAACTCTTAATATACTAGGAGATATACCCCTCCAAATTTGACCCAAAATTCTGTCAACTTTTTCAAAATTTTTGACAAATTTATTTTCTTCGATTTGCTTGGTCCCGGAGTTTCCCATAGCTTATTATATGAACGTAAACCGTCATGACCATAGAATTAGTTCGTATAATATCATATATCCTTGAAGAGAACTCCAGTATCCATACTTAGAACGTCCAATACTTATAAATTTTCACGTACGAAACTATGGGGTGTAGCATTAAATCCCTTCTCGAGCAAATCCTTTAGTTGTGCCTTTAACTCTTTTAATTCTGTTGGAGCCATTCTGTAAGGAGGAATAGATATGGGTTTAGTGTCTGGCAGCACATCAATAGTAAAGTTAAACTCCCATTCCGGTGGAAGACCTAGAAGATCATCTGGAAATACATCCGAAAACTCATTTACTACCGGCACAGATTGAAAAGTCGGCGGTTCTGCTTCGGTGTCATGAACTCGGACTAGATGGTAAATGTAGCCTTTAGTAATCATCTTCCTTGCCTTGAGATAGGAAATATACCTGCCTCTTGGAGATGCTGCATTACCTTTCCATTCAAGCACTGGTTCTCCTGGAAATTGGAATGAAACCATTTTCGTCCTACAATCTACATTAGCATAGTAAGAAGCCAACCAATCCATGCCCATAATGACATCAAAGTCCAACATTTCCAGTTCAATCAAATCAACTACTGTATGACGATCACATACCATAATCACACAATTTCTATACACTTTCCTAGCTATTACCGGGTCGCCAACAGGAGTAGATACCTCAAAAGGTCTGATTGGCTCGGGTTTCACCCCAATACGACCAGCAATATAAGGAGTGATATACAAAAAAGTAGAACCCGGATCAATCAATACATAAACATCATGAGAGAATATGGATAGTATACCTGTAACCACATCAGGGGAGGACTCAAGATCCTGGTGTTCGGCTAAAGCATAAATACGGGCTGGGAGCCACAGGCCCCGGATACTAACCCTGCGCCCCTACCACGGCTCGAAGTCCGGGAAGTACGCCTACGGGGTGCACGGACAAAAGAACCATGGCCGATCACGTAGGCTGAGCCCTATGTCTGCCACTCATCGAGGGACAATCACGCATCATGTGCCCAATCTGGCCACAGGGATAACAAGCATCGGAGCCTCGACGACATGGACCTGAGTGAAATCTACCGCACTGGCTGCATCGCGGTAACGGTGGTCTCCTCTGACTGGGATTACCTCCAAACTGGGAACTTGAAACTCTGGAACTCTGACCTGGTCCAGAATAAACGGGGCGATCAAATCTCCTGCCCGTGAATCGAGGAGGTGCACTAGCTGCAGACTGGCCTGAATATCTGGAATACTATTGCCGCTGACCCCCTCTATACTCACTACTAGCACCGGCGGATCTAGCCCTCTTACTATGCCCTCTATCAATATCACGCTCAGCTCGGTGTGGCTGTTGTTGCTCTTCTAGATTCTGAGCGTGAGCCTGAATACGAGAGATGTCCATTCCCTCCTGCAGTGAAGTTGTCAAGCAATCTTTGATCAAATTTGGCCCTAAGCCACTCACAAATTGATGTACTTGGTCCCTCATATCGACTACCATAGTCGGAGCACACCTAGCTAATGAATTGAAATGAAGACTATACTCCCGAGCACTCATATTCCCTTGCTTTAGATTCAGAAACCTATCAGCTCGAGCTCGACGGACTTCGGGTGGCAAATAATGGCGAATAAAAATATCTAAAAACTCCTGCCAAATCGGGAGAGGTGCATTTTCCCATCTTGAAGAAACCCAGTTATTATACCAAAGAACGACACCAAAGAACGACTACATCCCACAACCTATAAGACGCCAACTCCACTGACTTTGTATCTGAAGTATGTATAATCCTCAGCGTCCTCAATATCTCGTCTATAAAACCCTGCGGGTCTTTATCCGGCTTTGACCCAAAAAATTCTGGCGGGTTCAAATTCATAAATTCACGGGCTCTGGCACTAGTGGCTCTATCACCCGCACTCGCATTCTGCTGCTGAGCCTAGTCGGCAACCAGTTGAGTCAATAGCTGAATAGCCTCGGTCATCTGCTGACTTGAAGCCCTCGATGGAGGAACTGGAGGCATTGGAACTGGAGCTGAGGCCCCTTCATGCTCCTTTGAAATTGGTAGGGTGTGAGAGGTACGAGACGGAGCCTCATCATGCGACTCACCCTCCTCTATATGTACCGAGGACTCCCGTTCAGTCCGGCTTCCTGTCGCAGTCTTGCCCTTCTGGGCGGCTATTGCTTTCCTCTTTATCGGCATCACTGAAATCATAACGCACAATTAGGGATAAAGGAATCTTATAACATAGCTTTATCGCACGATCTATAAAGAAGAAAGACGGTCATTATTCCTAAATGCCCCACAGCCTCTTGTTTATAAGTGTGGCGCGCTTCATACCCATAAACAAGACTCTACTGGACACGGCTCGTAGACACACCCTAGGACGGAACTGCTCTGATACCACTTTTGTCACCACCCGACTAGTGGGCCATGACGAGTACCCGGAGCTGGCTACCGAGCACCACTCATCATGCTATCTACCCTACTCAACCTGGACATACATCATACTCACCACAAAATTTATCATAGGACGATCGTCAATATCTCCCAAAACACGTATGTGTGCATAAGCCCATGAGGCTATAAAAATGATGTACAAAATATGCAAAGAAGGGGGGGAGGGGTCACATAGCATCTTGTCACGCCCCAAAACCCACCCTAGACGTGACCGGCATCGGACGCCATGAACAACATCGGAAGAACCTCAATGACACAATAATAACACTTGAACCCGCCGGGTTCAATATTCACCTCCAAGAATTTATAAAATAAATGTAACAAATCCTGAATATATGAATTAAA
>NC_081342.1:46123873-46158423 GCF_029784015.1 Lycium ferocissimum | reverse complement strand
TCTCAATATTTTCAAATTCCAAATTTGCCCTTAACACTCCATGCCAATAATATTATAAGCGAGTTGCGCATTCAAACAAAACCAGAAAATGTAACCTCGTCCTTAACTTCCCGCCATTAACTCGAAATATTCAAATGTACAAAACGCGAGGTATAACATCGTCTAACTGATTCATAAGTTCATATGTGTAATAAGAGTTAGCGGGTTCGCTCGGCTCCGAATATGGGGTCGGGTGCCCATCACACCCTAGTAAGATCGAGGTGTGACAGATAAGATGGGGGACGTACCTTATAATGGAATTTCACCTCACTCAACTTCTCCCAAGCTCAAGTTCATCACAACATTGAAGAGAAGCAAGAATAATCATCTTCCATAGATTATCTTAAGGTTTTGATGTTTGATCTTCTTTTTCAATGGTATGGAAGGTTGTGGAATGTTGTAGAACCTTCAAGAATTCTCAATAACTCTCTTATAATGGGGAGATAAGTGTGGAAGGCTCTAGAGAAGTGTGGAGATAAGAAATGATGAGAAATTAGGTGATTTGGATGACTTAAAGGGGTATCCAATTCGGGTTGGGCTAGGGGGCCGAAATTAGTGGACTTTTTAAGAGGTTTCTAGAATTTCCGCGTTAGGTTCGCGAGGTTCTGGCAGTCCATTTTAAAATGCCCATAAATCCCTACTCCGATGTCATATCGACAAACGGTTTATTGTGTTGGAAACTAGACTCGACGAACTTCATTTTAGGCTTTTGAAACACCTCAAAATTTCTGATATACCCATAGATATACCTCTCTAAAGTTGGCCCAAATTTTCTATTCAAATTTTGCCAAATTTTTCTAAATTCTTGACAAACTTATTTTCTTCCATTTGCTTGATTTCGGAACCTTTAGACACTTTCTTAACACTTGTTAAGGATATTCCTTAACCTTATAAGGGTTTCATGACCTCTCCGAGCTTACGTTAGTTTGCTTACAATGCAAACAACACGAAATTATTTTCGAGCTGTAACAAGAGATACGTAGTTTCTTGGGTCTGGCAAGATATTATAGAAGGTTTATGGAAGGATTTTCTTCTCTTTCAGCCCTGTTGACTAAGCTGACTCAGAAATTAGCTAAGTTTCAGTGGACAGATGCATGTGAGCGAAGTTTCTAGATATTGAAGGACAAGTTGACCTCATCACCCGTCTTGACTCTTCCAGAGGGAACAGATAGCTATGTGGTATATGGTGGTGCTTCAGGTATTAGATTGGGTTATGTATTAATGCAACACGCTAAGGTTGTTGCTTATGCTTCTAGACAGCTGAGGAAGCACGAGAAAAACTATCCAACTCATGATCTTGAGTTAGCTGCGGTGATCCATGCCTTGAAGATGTGGCGGCACTACTTATATAGTGTTCATTTTGATATCTATACCGACCATAAGAGTCTTCAGTACATCCTTAAGAAGAAGGACTTGAATTTATGTCAGGGGCGATGGCTAGAGTTGCTAAAAGATTATGATATCGATATCCTGTACCATCCGGGAAAGGCCAATGTAGTAGCTGATGCTCTTAGTCGTAAGTCCATGGGTAGCCTATCTTATGTGCGGCCAAAGAAAAGGGAGATAGTCCGTGAAGTTTGTCAGTTGGCTAGCCTTGGAGTTCGGTTGTTAAACTCAGGTGATACAGGAGTTACAGTTCAAGATACAGTGATGTCATCTTTGGTAGCTGAGATAAAGGAGCGTCAGTATGAAGATCCTGTCTTAGTTCATTATCGGGATACAACTCCTCAAAAAGAAAAGACACTTTTCGTGATCACGGGAGATGGAGTACTCAGGCATCGAGGTAGATTGTGCATTCCTAAGGTTGCAGGCCTCCGTCAGTAAGTTATGGGGGAAGCCCACTATTCTCGCAACTCTATTCACCCGGGCACAACAAAATGTACCATGATCTCAAGGAAGTTTATTGGTGGAATAGTATGAAGAAAGATATAGCAGAGTTTGTCGTTCAGTGTCCAAATTGTTAGCAAGTTAAGATAGAGCACCAGAAGCTCGATGGGTTATTGCAGGCTATTGAGCTACCGACATGGAAGTGGGAGGTAATTAATATAGATCTTATTATAGGTTTGCCTCGTACTCGACATAAGTATGACTCAGTATGGGTTGTAGTTGATAAACTAACAAAGTCAACCCACTTCCTACCTGTCAGGACTACCTATTCAGCTGAAGATTATGCAGAGCTTTATCTTAAGGAAATTGTATGACTTCGTGGTGTCCCTTCAGCCATTATTTTAGATAGAGGGGCGCAGTTCACAGCTAATTTCCGAAAATCTTTCCAGAAAGAATTAGGGACTCAGGTGAGTCTTAGTACCGCCTTTCACCCCAGACAGATGGGCAAGCTGAGCGTACTATACAGACACTTGAGGATATGTTAAGAGCTTGTGTGATTGATTTCTAAGGGAGTTGGGATGAGCATTTTCTACTCATTGAGTTTGCATATAATAATAGCTACCATTCCAAAGATTTAGATGGCTCCTTATGAAACTTTATATGGGCGGAGATGTAGGTCACCCATAGGATGGTTTGATGTTGGAGAAAATTAGCTAGTAGGCCCAGATTTAATACAGCAAGTAGTTGAGAAAGTGAAAGTGATTCAAGAAAGATTATTAGCGGCGCAGAGTTGATAGAAATCCTATGCAGATAATCGGCGGCGTAAGCTAGAGTTTGAGATAGGCGATTGGGTTTTCTTAAAGATCTCTCCTATGAAGGGAGTGATGAAATTTGGAAAGAAGGGTAAGTTGAGCCCTCGATACATTGGGCCATATAGAATTACTCGTACAGTGGGTAAGTAACATATGAGTTAGAGCCACCTTCTGATCTGGAGTCTGTACATCCAGTGTTCCATGTGTCCATGCTCCGTAAGTGCATAGGAGATCCATCAAGAGTCGTACCAGTAGATGATATCCAGGTGACTGAACAATTATCGTATGAGGAAGTCCCTGTGGATATATTAGGTAGGCAAGTCCATCCGCTACGAACCAAGGATGTGGTTTCTATTAAAGTACTCTGGAGAAATAATAATGTCGAGGCGATGACTTGGGAGGCGGAAGAGGAGATGAAGACTAAGTACCCGCACTTGTTTCCGCTGTCCCAGGAGGCCCAGGTTGTCACACCCTAATTTTCGACAGGGTGTGATGGGCACCCGGCCCTTACTTAAGGCCGAGCGAACCCGCTGACTCTCGTAATACTCATAACCATACTGGGCCCGCAAAACATGACACAAGTACGTAATGAAATTTTTTTTTCGAAAACAAACATGCCTTTCATCTTTGTCAAATCAAATAAAACTAGCATCATATGAAATCTGTAAACATATGAAGTTCGTAGCATAATTCATAATAATACATCGGCTTACATAGCCGCTTACAAAACTGACATATCATACACACGACACTGTCTGCAAAGTCTCTACCAACATCTCAGATACCATACGAAAGCACTCGGACTCGGCAAAGACTCCGGAGGAAATGGAGCTCGCCAATCCACCGGAACATCTTCTCGCTAACATCACCTACTCATCCGTGGGTACCGCGTGGCATGAAACGCGGCCCCGAAGAAAGGGGTCGATGCGAATATGTACTGAGTATGCAAAGCAGAAGTACAGAAAACGAAGTCATAACCGAAGTAAGGTGTACGGAACGTGAGCATAATAACCCGAATACCAAAGTACTTACATCCGACATACAAATCATACATAAGGGGTTCGAAGACAAACGGATAATCGGAATGCCAAAATGCTTCGCTTTCTTTTGAAAAACATTTACTCTCTCATACATACGGAAAATCAAACACATCATATGAGCTGACATTAACCGAATGCCGAGGAACGTACGGCCCGATCCATAAATAATACGATATTGCCGAGGAACGTACGGCCCGATCCATATATAATATAATAATGCCGAGGAACGTACGGCCCGATCCATATATAATATAATAATGCCGAGGAACGTACGGCCCGATCTATATATAATATAATAATGCCGAGGAACGTACGGCCCGATCCATATATAATATAATAATGCTAAACATACCGTACCCAGCCCTCTAGTGAGGGACTCGGTAAATCAAATCATATCGTCATATTATCACATATCATATCAAATCACATACGATCCGTAATGGGACCCGGCGGACAGAACGTGGTCGCCACTCCATCTGGGCGCCACAACACATCATACTTCAGAATATTGTATACCTCCGAACACATCATACTCCGTATCACATCATATATCATATCACATCATACTTCGAAAAACACATCATACTTCGGAATCACATCATACTTCGGAATAGTGCGCACGATAACATACCGGCCCGGGACTCGGGGAAAGAGGTAATAACAGAATGCACGACCAGAATCGTAGGAAATCATATGCAATGCCAAACATTCACAAAGACTCAATAGAGTAATCAAAACGGACTGTTATTTATAAGCCAAAACAGTAGTCAAATCAGACTTTCTTCCGAATATCACTCAGGAACATATTAAACCGAACTTCAGAAACCATAGTCACGTATCCAAATCACATGCACAAAAATCCTCATTCCAGACTCAACAGATAAATAAGTAGTCATACTCGGGGGTCGGAAAGATAGTCATATTAAATTCTTTCAAAAATAGGTCGTTAGAACCAAACATAGAAAGTCGCGGGACCCACGGACGAGCGTCAACCCAATCCGGGCCCGCCTATGAAAATTAAGGTCATTACTCGTCATGAAATCATTTGCGAAGATATCAAAGCGATCCGAGCCCTTTCTTGAAAGTTACGGGCGTTCGTATTTTCGGAATCGTTTAGGAACAAAACTCTTTTGAAAACAAAACTTTTATGCAACTTTTGAAATTTAGCCATACTAAATACATAAGGACCATAATTCGACTACATTAAGAATACAAATATCAATAAGCAATTAAGAATCGTTTGCGAGCTTATCAAAGCAATCCGGTTCTGTCCATGAAAGTTACGGACATTTTTAGACATAAGATCCTTTCGGAACAAACCGTTTACACAGCATTTCAAATCCAATCATATCAAAGGCATACGGATCATAGCTTGACCATATTAAGGATGCCAACATCAAAAAGCAAATAAGCATCGTAAACATGCTCGAAATTTACGAATAGAATTTCCCCCGAAGCTCATAACGTATCATAGCTTAGCCATATCTAAGACATGCCAAAAGAAGGAAAGGTAAGCTTTACATACCTTGATTGCTTCCTAAGCTAATCCAAACTCAAGTCTCGGCTTCTCAAAATCTACAACACGTCATTAGACACCAAACATTAGTCATAGGCACCTCGGAATCCCATTTTAAGCTCGCACTTTATTTACGAAAATTTGGGCAAAGATTTCCCCTGTAAATTCAACACCCCGAGAATTCAACTCGGCCAAATATCCAACAACAATACCAACAACCACATCAACAATATCCATAAGCAAATTCCAAACGCATTCTAACATTAATAACTCATTTCTACATAATTCGACAACATTCATGCATATTCAATTACCAACCCAAAACCATTCAAATACGATTCAAGAACATTTCCAACAATCCGCACAATATTTCAAACAATCCAATTAATGCTCTACTCCACCCGAAACCTCAAATTTCCATAAGAACAACAATAATACATTTTCTTCCTTCCAAATTCATAAACTACACCAATAATCCACATATTCACAACATTAACCTTAACAATACAAGAAACTACACTAAATTCACATTATCTTCAAAACAGCCCATAAACGATTATAACTTCAATATGAACCATTGAACTTCATTTTACAACATAAAATCCACAACACAACGTCCTAAACATACCAAATGAAATTAGTCCTTCATTCTTAACCACCACCACATATACACGGCCAAATCCACAACAATTACAACTTCAACTTGAATTATTCAATACCTTCATTCTCACCACACAATCCATAACAACAACAACCAAAATACTACACAAACTTAGTTCAACATGTCTATGCCAAATCAGCCCATTTTCGGCCACACATCACATACATAAATTTCATGACTTTCATCCATTTTTACACATTACAACAACACACAAACATGCTAACTACAATTACTTCACCACTCTTACACCACATACTTGTACACGGCCACACACACACACACACGGCTACACTTCCACATGCATAGTTTCATGAATTTCATTCTTTTCCACATGTCACAACATGTACAAATCACTCACAACACATGAAAGAAGATTAAATCTTACCCTCTTTCCCTCCATCTTCTCCCACGGCTAGGCCTCCTACATGGCATCAACGAATGATTTTTTTGTTCCAACAACTTCTCCACATCATAGAGGACCTTCCAATTGGTAGGAAAGCAAGGAGAAAATAATTTTTCTTGATCAAATTTTTGGCCTTCAATTTTGGTTCCTTGGCCGAATGGCCTTGGGCTTTTTCTCTACCATTTTCTTGAACTTTCTAGGTGATGAATGTGATGAAGATGATTAATAAGTCATCTTATCCCACTTATATAACTCATCCACATGGCCCTATGGCCCACACACACACATGGCCACATATGGCCATTTTCATGAAATAATTAGTTTTCAAAATTTCACTTCTAGCCCATAATTTTCATGAAATGCCTAACTTTCCATAATTCCCTTTTGACCCCAAATTTTTCTTATTCCAATTTTACCCTTAACACTCCATGCCAATGAAAAGATGAATATACAACTTATGCACTTTTAACAAAATCGGAAGAAATTACAACCTTATAAGGCCTTAACTTATCATGACTAACTCGGATTATCCCAATGTACCAAAATACGGGATATAACACAGGTTGAGACATCATCATCCCCAAGTATTGGATTTATTTATAGCTATTATGATTGGTCGTGTGAGACCATATTGTTGTATATTTTAGCATGTGGTCCTGTGCGGCATTATTTTGGGTTGCTGTGCATAGGATGGCAGCGGTAATTATAGGGAAAACTTTGACGAAATTTCGTAGAATCCCTAATCGTTTAACATTCGAGGGCAAATATTTTTAAGGGGGGAAGAATGTTATACCTCGAAAGTTTTCACATCGTGTGCGTTGTGAGTAAACTAAAATAAGCTCGGAGAGGGCATGGAACCCTTATAAGGTTAATGAATACTCTTAACAAGTGTTAAGCAAGTGTTAGACAGAAATTTCTGTATCATAGAAATTTTTGGTCAACTTCAGAGAGGTATATCTCTGGGTATATCAGGAGTTTTGAGGTGTTTCAAGAGCCTAAAATGAAGTTCGTCGAGTCTAGTTTCCAACGCAATAAACCGTTCGTCGATACGACATCGGAGTAGGGAGTTATGGGCATTTTAAAACGGACTGTCAGAAGCCCGCGAACCTACGTGGAAATTCTAGAAACCTCTTAAAAAGTCCACTAATTTCGGCTCAACAGCCCAACCCGAATTGGGCTACTATATATACCCCTTAAGTCATCTAAATCACCTAATTTCTCATCATTTCTCATCTCCACACTTTTCTAGAGCCTTCCACACTTATCTCCCCATTATAAGAGAGTTATTGAAAATTCTTGAAGGTTCTACAACATTCCACAACCTTCCATACCATTGAAAGAGAAGATCAAACATCACAACCTTAAGATAATCTATGGAAGATTATTATTCTTGCTTCTCTTCAATGTTATGATGAACTTAAGCGTGGAAGAGGTTGAGTGAGGTGAAGTTCTTCCATTATAAGGTATGTTCCCCATCTTATATATATGATTGAGTTGGTTTAAAGGTTTAATAACCCTTGAAATGGAAAAGAATCAAAGTGGAGAAGACACAAAGTATTGAATTGAAGATGATGACTATGGGATGAATTTGAAATGAGATTTTAGGATTAATTTGAGATTAAATTGAATATAATTATTTGATTATGGTATTGTGGATATTGTTATAGTTGGTTGAGAAATTGGGAAAAACATCGTGTGGGATGTTTTAGAAGTATATTGGTGTTGATGATGATATTGTTGATATTTGGGTTGCTATTGTTGTTGTTTTTTTGGTATTGTGATTTCGGGCTAGGGATATAAACAGGGGAAATGTTTCCCGAATTTTGACAGCTTTTAAAAGGAATTAATTTGAGAGCTTAAGACAAGCATATAACGATAAGCCTAACAATAGTATAAATTTTCTTGAATGTCGATTTACGAGCTTGGGAGGATAAGCGTTAAGTAGTTGAAGTTAAGGCGACCGAAAAGGTATGTTAAGGCTATCGTTTCTTTTATTTTGGCGTGATCCTATGATATGAACGAACGAACAAGCATATGAGCTTACATATTACCCTACTCTTAGCAGCGCTAGGAGCATTTCAGTCTTTGATGATCCTGTACCTCTGTTATGATATTCCTTCTGTTCATGGGTCTTGAAATTTCATGTTTTAGTGATGTTAGCTCAGCAATTGTCCACCGAAGGTAATATGACATCTTATTATTCCGAGAGTCCTATTATTTCATTTTACTTATGCATTGCACTCATTCTAATTCTTCATATATATATATATATATATATATATATATATATATATATATATATATATAAGCCACATTTGACAGGGGTGACGATGTGGCCTATGTTGTGCCGTTCATGTATATATATATATATATAAGGCACATTTGACAGGGGGTGACGAAGTGGCCTATGTTGTGGCATTCATATATACATATAAATATATATATATATATATAAGGCACATTTGACAGGGGGTGACGATGTGGCCTATGTTGTGGCATTCATGTACATATATAAGGCACATTTTACAGGGGGTGACGATGTGGCCCATGTTGTGGCGTTCCTATATATATATATATATGTTTCCTGATATACTGTCATACAGATTGATTCAAATTCACATACTCACTGGCATGTCTCAGATGTTTTTCCATGATTTTATGTACATGTTGGTCTTATGCCTTACATACTCGGACATTATCCGTACCGACTCCCCTATTTCTCGGGGCGCATTCATGCTCGCGAGTTCGTATAAACGAGAGGCGGTCCAAATCGCAGTGGGACTTTCACCCGGTAGTAGTCGGTGCGCTCCACCAGGCTCGAGGTCAGCTCATTTTGGTATGTTATTTTGACTTGTATATATGGGTATGACGGGAGCCCTGTCCCGTCCTCTCTACAGCTTGTACTCCATTAGAGGTCTGTAGACAGTTGTACATAGTTAGGATGTTATGTAGCCATGACGGCTCTTATTTTGTTGCACAGCATGTGTAGCGACCTAGTCAGCTTATACTGTTATTTTCAGCATCGTATATATATATATATATATATATATATATATATATATATATATATATATATATATATATATATACGGAAGCGAGCTCTTGATATAGAGTCATGATGTCATTATTTCAAGTCAGTATAGTTCAGTTATAAATCATATATGGGCCACCCTATTATTCAGTAAGCCCCAGGTACGAGTAGATGGGTGCTTGGTTATTTGAGGTCAGGCACTCGCCACGACTACTCGATTTGGGTAGTGACAGGCGAGCCCGCAGATGCGGCCAAAACACCAGAAAAGCGACACACCAGAGACCAACAAAAAATCTTATTTTTCACCAACATCAACCCAAAACCCGACACTCATCCGAGACCTCCCGATAACAACCCAAGTATGCATACTAATGTAACAACTCGCTACGAACTCACTCGTACCCTCAGAATTTCCAACGGAGGTCATCTTGACCCAGTCAATCCCAAAACCCCAAAAGAATCTAGTTTCCAACCAATGGACAAAATGCCCCCAAGTACCTAGGGAAACGAACTGCTCATCCCACCAAGTTATAATTGACCCTCCTGGACCCTATGGAACCGACGAAAATCACTTTAAGGTCTGTTTATCCAAAAGTCAACTATTGGTCAACACTTTTCAATTTAAAACTTTTAAATTCCTCAAAATCAATCAAGACTTGCCTGATCACCTCGGTAATCATGCCACCCACCCCGCTGGTCGCAAACACTCTCACATAAGCAATCACCTCTTACGTTAAGTAACGTGAAGATATAAGTTTAACCACCATGTTATGACATGTTTTTGAAAGCCAAAAGTGAGTTACTCTAAGAAGATGAATTTGAGGATCATTAAAGAGAGAATCTCGGGTTAGACATCTGGAGATGTCTAGATCAAGATTTGTACGGTGTTGAATGAGTAAAAAAATAAGAAACACGCGCCAATATAAGGTGAGAACACCTTAGCACGCGTTTCATACTACGTGTGCTTAGCGACCAATGGGTTAATGGAAGAATGGATCCTTAATTCTTCATTGTGTGAGACCCAGAAAGTAATATCGACTTTCCACTGGAATACCCTTTGACCTAATACTATTTCTTGCAGTATAGATCAGTGTTGCTACTTTAGCATGCCACTAATAGCTATGAGTGATTCGGTAATGCAGTGCATGTCTAAGAAAACAGTTGATCTGGAATGGATAGTCTCGAGTAGAAAGGGAAGCCAATTAACATTAGTAATTTAACTTGTATACACAGGCCAGTTTCACGACCCAAATCACACGTCATGATGGCACCTACACTATCCCCCCTAGTAGGCAAACCATTGGGGTTTACACCTTTTAAGAAAATCAAACACACAAATACGAAATGTGAACACAGTCAGATACTATAAATAAAACAATAAGCGGAAGAAAATCGTTATCATTAAAACTCTCAAAACTTAGTCTTAACTTGTACAAAAGCTTCTAAGGAATGTACAATTTGAATTAAAATACAAACTCATTAATACACTGTTGTCTAACAATGAGAAATAGCAAAAGTTTATAGATGAAACTCTGAGGAGCCGAATCCTCTAATAGTGCACCTAACGTCTCTGATGACATACTCGGAAATAATGCGAGGCTCGAACCCACCTGGAAACAACTCTACACCCCATAAGGAGTGTAACAAGAGTAGTATGAGCATAACACAAGGCTTGTAGGTATCTTTGGCCGACAACGATTAGCTAACGCATATAAATGTACAAAAATCACCAAGTAGAACAGATAAGAAACCAAGTACAGTTACTAAGCATGTTCGGCTAATGTTTCACAACAACAATAGGCCCAGTAAGTCTCAGTATTCTCTGGTCATAGCCTAGGTGAAAGCTTCTAATCCACAAGTCCGCCAAGTTTCAAGTATAAAGTCAGGCCATGAATAAGATCAGTTGAAACATATGATCAGTTAAAATGCAAATATCAGTCAAGGCACAGAATCAGTCAAGGAAAATGAGTTAATGTATATGCGAAGGGCAAAGCCTCATAGGGACCAGCGAGATCCATGTACACCTCATCCCAGCAAGATACCTCAGGCATCGAGCACTCTCTCGCTCAGGTAAATGAACTCAGATCACGAGCACACATTCCGCTCCAGTAACAAACTCGGATCATAGACTCTCATCTCTCTTTTAAGCTCTTTGGCAAAGACCTCGGAGGCTACACTTTCTCACTTATCATCATCTCCATTTTCACAACCATATCAAGTCACATATGCAATATGGGATGTATGCCATGCATAAAATCAATAGTCACATTACCAAGTGATGCACATCATAATTCATTTCATTAGAATACCCTTCCTTTCCAGATGTTGAGTGAGATATCAAGAAACAGAGATGAGAACAGTCAATTCACAAGTGTAACAAATCACATACGACTTATGGGATGCAATACCATGCAATGAAATCAACCTCAAATATACCACTTGACACAGGATCAACAGTACTTGCCATAAAATGCATATTAAACTTCTTTCTTTAATATTTTCCTTCCTTTTTCATGAGGCAAGTGAGATGTAACAATTTGTATCATAGAATTAATAATGCATGCCAAGAATACTGAACACAATTCAAGTCATTACTTTCAGCCTTTCCTTTCCATAGGATAAGTGAGAATCAAATGATAAAACAGGTCTATCAAATAACACACGTATTAGCAAACATGGCGACAAGCCCTCATAACCGCTGACGATACCGACCTAATTAGAACTCACCTCCACACCATGCTCGAAGGCCTATCATGCTTTCCCCTTCAATAACGGTCATCTACATCTGTGTCCCTAATCGGACTCTAAACATACGTAAGTCGTAACCTACCTCGAAGGCCGAACAGGTGTCACGAACCTCAAGCCAAAGCCTCCCCCTTCCGAATATCTTATGAATGATCGAAGTCTAGCAATATATTATTCTACATTAGATTAAGAGACTAAAGATACCTGTAACGTCATAAGGCTATACCAAATCAAAAAGGCCTTTAAAAAAAGGAAACCCGAGCCAACAAGGACGAAATCAGAAATTCAAGTTCAAAACGGTTTACCCAACAATTAGGAAGTCCAAATGTCAATTTCTATCACTAATTAGCCTCAACGTAGCATCCATTTCATTATTTCATCAAAATCCCCAATTTATAAGAAAACCCACATTTTAATCTGTTAGGAAACTTGTTTAGAAATTGAAAATGAAGTTAGAAATAGCCAATTCAAGTCACCAGTCATAAAATCCTTTCAAAAAATATTTAATAATTTCATTAAGAACAATCATTTCCAACCTAGGGTTCATTATCTTCCAACCCTTATTCTCCATAATGACAACTTAAATAAAAGAGAGATTTAAGCTTAGCAACTAGTCACCTCGTTGATTACATGAATAGATTCAAGAAGATTCCTCATCAAAATATGATTTTAGAGCAAAAGACGATTCAATTTCAACCTAGGGTCTATCACCCAAAAACCCCAACTTAAACATGGTTCCCTAATCATGATATTCCCCACTTAAATGATGACATAATATGATAATAAGGAATTAAACTTACCCAATGGGAGAACCCTCACAAGAATCAGCAAATTCGTCCTTAGAACTCCTTAAGACCCCAATTTAGTGAATAGAAAGGAAAGGTTTGAGTTTGGGAATTTAAAGCCACTGAAACAGCGATCTCGCATCTGCGGAACCCTTGTCCGTAGACGCGACCTCGTATTCGCAAAGATTTATCCGCAGATATGGACTCACTCACCATCTCATCATCTCGCAGATGCGGGATAACTTCCGCATATGCGGTCCGGCACCTGCAGAAAAGACTTCGCAGGTGCGGAACTTCCTGGAAAGGAAAATCCTTGCATCTGTGGACCCAAACCTCACAGAGGCGGGCCCACAGATGCGAAAAAAATACTGCAGAAGCGGCACACCAGAAGCCAATAAAAAATTTACTTTTTCACCAACTTCAACCCAAAATTTGACACTCATCTGAGACCTCCCGAATACAATCCAAATATGCATTACAATGTAAAAACACGCTACGAACTCACCCATGCCTTCATAATTTCAAACGGAGGTCATCTTGACCCGGTCAACCCTCAAAGCCTAAAAGAATAAAGTTCCCAACAGAAATACCCCTGAGTGTCTCGGTGATAACAACTAGGTTAGGGAGATCCCAAAGTTATAATTAAAATATAAGAAGTGTGGAAGAAAATATAGAAAAGAATCTAAAACTAGAAAATAAAAGATATGGGAAATTCGAAGGAACAATCCACAGATTTCAAAAAACATAAGTTCTAAAGTCTTAACAAGATCCAAGTAACAACGTATAGATTTATAGGAAGAAATCTAACGCCTTTACTTGAGATAACAAATCAAAAAACAATGGATTCGGATCTTGAACGCTTTGTGAGTAACTTACGAGAACAATTAGTATTTAGAACTAATCGCCTTCGAAAGAATACCAAAAAGAAATCAAAGATATCAAAAAAGAAATTATCTTACTGCCTTGAACTATGAACTAATTAGGTTGAAAGATAAATCCCAAAGTAATGCCACAAAGGTTCAAAAGAACTCTCAATATAATATATTCTTCAAAATCTGAATTGCAATGAAAGACAGGCACCCCTTTATATAGTAGTAAAGTAGGAGCTAGTCAAGACTTCAATAAATGAGAATTATGTTCCCTAGAAGCATAGAAGACTGCCACTCTTGGACCAATGCAAGTCAACATAGATTAAAACAGCTATTAAATATATATTCTAGAAACTATTTATGGACTGATTTGGGCTGCAGTAAATTTATTCTTTTGGGGCTGCTTTGGGCCTCATTCCATCTCCTTTTGGACTTTAATTTGGGCCTCCAAATAGATGTAAGACTTGAGCAAATATCTTGATTGGGCTGGACCTACTCTTCCATCACAAGACACTTTTTATTTGCTAATTGAAGCTCATTGAACTTGGCATAAAATTTCCTTGTCCTTCAATGGAGTTGAGCTTTAATGGCTGCTATCATTCTCCCCCTCTTAAAGAAGATTCATCCTCGAATCTTTACATTGACCTACAACCAACATGATACTCACAATAAGTAGGAAGTAAACAAAGGAAACAAAACATGCATTTGGTAAACATAACACAAGGTAGTGGCCGTGCAACCACTTAACCCACTTAGTTCTTTTATGCATAAACACTCCTTTTAAATATTCAAGAATAACATCATCTAATAGAAAAATGTGATTACCAACACAACCACTGAAAAGACAATTCATAAGCTCTTTAAACAGTAGAGGATCATTGGCCAGACCAAAAGCATATGAATACCAAGAAAACATACCATATTTGCTCTTTCTAAACAACTTAACCTCACCATTGGATATACCATAGCAAGATATGGATCAAATGTAATTTCCTCAAGAAGTGGCTTGGAATGAATCTGCAAAAAAGGATCTACAAAACAAGATAAAGATATTGTGAAGTTAGTGCTACATGCGAGCACTTATCCTTTTCCACACTTGAGAAACTACATTCCGCATTTAGCTCAACTTCCTTAAAATCTAAGGCACCAAAAGCTCCATGTGTCTCATTGTCTTCATTGGTAACTTCATCACCTTTGCTTCTTTCATTGGAATCCCAAAGTGGACAAAATATACATTAAACTCATGTTTAGTATCATCCCACAATGAGTTATCCCACACTTTAAAACCTTGACCAATGAGGTTGTCTTCTTCAAGTGAGCTGTCATCACTCTTTATACAAGGTTCATCCTCAATTTTCTGCATGAAAGGAGATGTAAGACTAAAACAAGAAAGAGTTACTTGATTGGCATATGAACAAGATTCATCCTCTCTCAAATTTTCTTGTATTTTTTCACTCAACTTATCTCACCCCTGACTTTCATCACATTATGGCAGATTGGTCACATAAGAAGAATAGTCAACAAGGTCATGTTCACGCCAAATCTAAGCTACACCTTCACTAACCAAAGCCTCATCAAATTGTGGCGCGAGTTCAGTTTTTTCATCTAAAAATAGATCATTGACAAGGTCATACCACATGAGATCATCAAGCTCGAACGTATCTTCAACTTGCAATTGTTTCCATGGATCATTAGCCTTTCCACCTTTTAAATCTTCTTTGAAACTGAATTTTCTTGCTTCACGCAATTGTTGTTCCAACTCTTGATTGATTTCTTCTTCAATAACCTGCACATTAGAAACACAAATACTAGAAAAAAAATGAGTTAAATGGTTAAAGCTTGAACAAGAATATTTCACACTTATGCACTTTTTTCTTTTAAGCTCTTATTTTCCCGCATCTCTCAAGTGCACTTGCTCTCTCTCTATTTTACCTCTTGAACTCACTTCACTTAATTCTGTCCACTCATTTCTACTTTTTGACAACTCACTCTCTTCACTCATCAATTCTTCTCCTTTTTCCTCTCTTGAGTTGCCATTTTTCGCTCCTTTACTCCTCTCAATTTTGTATCTCTTTTCCTTACCATTTTCTTTTCACTCAGTTCTTTTATTCTCTCATCTTCTCTTTTTTCTGGAGAGTAGGAACTTCTACTTGTGTAGGGGAAGTTACACATGAGGAAGAGTCACTCTCTTGTTCACAACTTACCTCTTGGAAGATTATATACTTCACCATCTTATAGTAATGGATAGGACTTTTGAAGTTAACTTCATCTTGGGACTGCGTTACAGAATGAATACGGCTCAATTCATCCTTCAAATCACCCCAAGTCAAAAGTAGTCGATTAAATTTCACCCAATGGGGGTTAGTATAATCATCCACTACTTTCTGTAATTTCTGGGGCAAGGCCCTTGTGGCAAACTCCAATTTCTCTATCTCCCAAAAATTGTTACAAGCAAATATATGCTCCATATAATATTCCCATTGGAGGTAAGTTTCTTCACTAGCATACATGCACAATTTTGGTAGTACCACATGACTACTATCCCACTTGGCCAATCCTTCATAAGCATTTATTCTTGCACTTCTGAAAGACATAGTTATTTGAAAAAAAATGTATCACTCAATTTATATTTTATTTTTGGCTTTTTTTTCCCTAAATTGTTCTCGCTCACTCTTGCATTTTTCCCCTCAAATAACCTTTGGGAAAATACTTTGTGGATTTATAGTTAAACCCCACTAGAATCAAGCCCTTAGTAGTAAAATAAAGAATTTTGGGGCACTAAAGAAAGTGAAGAACCAATCCTAGAAAAAATTGAAATTTAGTTGAAACAAGACTCGAACAAAAAGGACTTTTTTTTAAACAAGATAAAAGGTGTAAGAAAAAAAAAGTGACTCTTTCTTATCTTTAAAGATCTAGGATCCCCTCTTATTGTTTTCTATCTTAATCTTTAGAAAACAAATAGATGAAAGAAATTTCTTGGAGAGCAAACACTAAATTTTTTTTTCTTTTTCTTTTCGTCACTGTTCACTGCTACACTATTTTTTCAATTTTTTTTTTTTTGGCTTTTTTTTTTGCTCAAGAAATCCCCAAGATTATCAAGAACGGGATCTTGATAAAACCGTTCTGATACCACTTGATAACAACTAGGTTAGGGAGATTCCAAATTTATAATTAAAATATAAGAAGTACAGAAGCAAACATAGAAAAGAATCTAAAACCAGAAAATAAAAGATATGGGAAATTCGAAGCAACAATCCACGAATTTCAAAAAACGTAAGTTCTAAAGTTTTGACAAGATCCAAGTAGCAACGTATAAATTTATAGCAAGAAATCTAACGCCTTTACTTGAGATAACAAATCAAAAAACAATAGATTTGGATCTTGACCGCTTTGTGAGTAACTTGCGACAACAATTAGTATTTAGAACTAATCGCCTTCGAAAGAACACCAAAATGAAATCAAAGATGTCAAAGAAGAAATTATCTTACTACCTTGAACTATGAACTAGTTAGATTGAAAGGTAACTCCCAAAGTAATGCCACAAAGGTTCAAAAGAACTCTCAATATAATATATTCTTCAAAATCTGAATTACAATGAAAGACAAGCACCCCTTTATATAGTATTAAAGTAGGAGCTAGTCAAGACTTCAATAAATGAGAATTATGTTCCCTAGAAGCATAGAAGACTGCCACTCTTGGACCAATGCAAGTCAACATACACTTAGACCAATGCAAGTCAACATAGATTAAAACAACTATTAAATATATATTCTAGAAACTATTTATGGACTGATTTGGGCTGCTGTAAATTTATTCTTTTGGGGCTGCTTTGGGCCTTATTCCATCTCTTGTTGGACTTTAATTTGGGCCTCCAAATAGATGTAAGACTTAAGCAAAATATCTTGATTGGTCTGAACCTATTCTTCCATCACAAGATACTTCTTAATCGCTAATTGAAGCCTATTGATCTTGGCATAAAATTTCCTTGTCCTTCAATAAAGTTGAGCTTCCATGGTTGCTATCACTCGGGAACCGAACCACTCATCCTACCCAGTTATAATCGACCCTCCGAACCATATGGAACAAACAAAAATCACTTAAAGGTCTGTCTAATCAAAAGTCAGCTATTGGTCAACACTTTTCACTTATTCAACTTAAAACTTCTAAATTCCTCGAAATCAATCAAGACTCGCCCGATCACCTCAGGAATTGTGCCACCCGCCCCGCGGGTCATAAACACTCTAATGGAGCTAGGGGAAGGGTCAACAGGGGTAAATAGGGTAAAAAGATGAACGACCAAACGGGTCGTTAAATCAGATACCAATTAACCAATCGTTCGTCCTCGAACGATAAAGAAGAGTACGAAAGCTGACGGTAACCGAGGAATCTTAATTATAACCACACGTAAGCCTCCACAGGTAAGAAATATGTCGATAGCACTGCTCGTTCATCTTATCAATCGAAACTTCTTTTAACTTAGCTCAAAGACCTAAATTTCCAAACTTTCCATACTCAAAATTTCTTTCACAACTGATCACCGAATATAAGAACTGCCTCCATTTGAATTCTCTGATTTGACATAACCACACCTCTGAACGTGATTGACAAGTTCCAAAACCATTCCCTAAACAACACAATCTTTTAGATATAGCCACAAACCATAGCCCACTCAGAATCAAGAAATATTCTGATTTTACTAATCTTTCTTGCACACCTTCCAAGGCCGTCCATGGCACCAATGTTCCTAAAACACTTAAACACACGTCACAAGCCCAAATCATGACTTCCTTTAGTCAGAAAAGAATCCTTGCTTTATTTGAGAAAACTCCAAGCAATTCCATCAAAACTGATCTTACCCAAGCCGATTGCACTAGTTCCAAGTCTATTAGTTCCGTAACTCGGTGTTGAAACCACTTAGCCAAAACCCAATGGCCAAGCCTTCTCAAATCTTCAAATCACCATACTGACAGCATACCTACTGATTACCTTGTCGCGAGCCAAATCCGTAGGAACCTATCTGATCACTCTAAGATCTCTCATAACCACTTGTACCAGCTCAAGCCGTCACCAAGTACTGTCATACACCATTGTAACTACTCAAAAAGCTGCCCTCGGTAAAATACCATCAGTCCACTCCCAAACCTCGATTCTGAACTGAAATCCATCGAATCCTTGAAGGTGATTTACTAGAAAACCCATAAGTCCTTTTGCTAATATAAACATAGTCCCCAGCTCAAATTAAATAATTCTGATCCGAAAAATGCACAACTCCTCGAATATCACAAATGGTCACCCGAACGGACTCCAACCTTTACGAAACTAATCACAGTCTAATCACACATCTGTGGCGACAAATTCTAATCCTTTTCTTATGAATAATATATCCTGTGCTGTCACCTAGACTCTAAAGGCTGTATTCTATCCCAGTCATCCACTTAGTACCGAAGAACCATGCTCGAAGATTGCAACCTTCATGTTTCTTAACCTTCACCCGATACGCAAATCTGACCGAACCCCATGACTGAGCCTTCCCCTTCGGAATAGCTTATGAATGATCGAAGTCTAGCAATATATTATTCTACATTAGATTATGAGACTACAGATGCCCGTAACGTCTTAAGGCTATACGAAATCAAAAACGGCCTTTAAAAAAGGAAACCAATTAAGTCACTTATCACTTATCATCATCATTTCCAGTTTCACAACCATATCAAGTCACATATGCAATATGGGATGTATGTCATGCATAAAATCAATAGTCACATTACCCTGTCATGCACATCATAATTCATTTCATTAGAATACCCTTCCTTTCCACCTGATGAGTGAGATATCAAGAAACAGAGATGAGAACAGCCAATTCACAAGTGTAACAAATCACATATGAATTATGGGATGCAATACCATGCAATGAAATCCACCTCAAATACACCACATGACAAAGGAATAACGTATATTTGCCATAAAATGCATATTAACTTCTTTCTTTAATAATTTCCTTCCCGATTCATGAGGCAAGTGCGATGTAACAATGTGCATCATAGAATTAATAATGCATGCCAAGAATATAGAACACGATTCAAGTCATTACTTTCAGCCTTTCCTTTCCATGAGATAAGTGAGAATCAAATGATAAAATAGTTCTATCAACTAACACACGTATTAGCAAACATGGCGACAAGCCCACATAACAACTGATGAAACCAACCTAATTGGAACTCACCTCCACACCATGCCCGAAAGCCTATCATGCTTTCCCTATCAATAAATACCATCTACATCCGTGTCCTTAATCAGAGTCTAAATATAAGTAAGTCGTAACCTACCTCGAAGGCCGACCAAGTGCCACGAACCTCAAGCCAAAGTCCTCCCCTTCCAAATAGCTTCCGAATTATTGAAGCCTAGAAATGTATTATTATACATTAGATTACTAAACTAAATATAACCATAACGTCATAAGCCTACTCTAAATAAAAAAACGACCTTAAAAAAGGGAAACCCGAGCCCACAAGGGTGAAACAGGATTAAAAATAGTTTACCCAACACTTAGGCAGTCCAAATGTCAATTCCATCACTAATTAGCCTAAACTTAGCATCCATTTCATTATTTCATCGAAATCCCCAATTTATAAGAAAACCCACATTTTAATCTGATAGGAAACTTGTTTAGAAATCGTGAAATCCTTTCAAAAACATTAAATAATCCAATTAAGAACAACCATTTCCAACCTAGGGTTCATTATCTTCCAACCCTTATCCTTCATAAGGAAAACTTAAATAAAAGACAGATTCAAGCCTAGCAACTTGTCACGACCCAACCGGAGGGCTGTGACGAGCACCCCGTGCTAGCCCACCCGGGCACCCCTTAACATACTTATACATCACATCTAGGTGAGCCACATAGTTAAATCATGCTTTTCATTCATCATCATTCTAATCTCATTGGGCAATAACACATCTATATCATTAATAACGTCTGTGCCCATATAACTGTACATCAGCCGACAAGGCTGTCAAAATAATATCCCAAAATATAGGCCGACAAGGCCGAACATATCTAACCATATACACATGTCTACGAGCCTCTAAGAAGGGTACGTCATATCATAACATATGGGCGGGACAGGATCCCGCCGTGCCCATGAATATGTACACAAAAGAATCTATACCAAAAGCTGCAGCTCCGAATGAAGTGGAGCTCCGCTATGTAGTCCCTGAGAATATAGCTATGGATCGAGTCTGTCTCCCTGGCCACCTGTGGGAATGACGCAGCGTCCACAAATAAAAGGACGTCAGTACGAAGAATGTACTGAGTATGTAAAGCATGATCAATATCAATATGAAAGCATAATAGTCAACATATGAAATAACATAGGATGGGAGATAATGGCATCATTGTCATAGTACTTACTTGCTTTCCATAGGGACGTTCCATTTCTATTGCGTATTCGTGTGCATACATTCATATCCGTACTCATTTACCTTTCTTATCCATTTTCGCATCCGTATTCATATTTCCTTTCATACTCATGCTCATATCATATACATTGCATATACATAGCCTTTACTTGGCATTTACATATTCTTAACATATTCGTACTCATATTGATGTCATATACATAGCATATTCGTACTCATATCGATGTCATATACATAGCCTTTATATAGCATACCCGACCACGAAGGTTCGGTGTTTCACATACCTGGCCCTACCAAGGCTCAGTGTCATACTTGGCCCTACCAAGGCTCAGGGTTGTTCCTACCCAATCGCAAGGTGCGCGCATCGTATATATATATATATATATATATATATATATATATATATATATATTATATATTCTACCCGGCCATATAAGCTTGGGGTTCACAATAGCCACTCATGGGCGCATATACATATAAACTCATAATCATCTTTATCCTTTTTACTATCGTCATTCATTACATTCTATCCTTAGAGGATTACTCATCGTATAAGAACTTAGTACAATCGTATCATATCTAGAATCATAAGCTTAGTAGCTTTTAGAGATGGGATTGTTAGAGAACATCGTAGGCCCATAGGAGGATGAATATTTGGCCAAAGAACCATGCCTTATGAAAGAAGGGTTAGCCTTACATACCTTTTTGTGCAACTATTCTATCTCTTGTACGTTCTTCTTCAAAGCTCACGTTCTACCTTCATTGAAGTGTATACTCATATTAGATAATGGATAGCTTAGCATTCATGACTAATTCTAGAGAAAATTGGACAGCATCTCCTTTATTTATACGACTTCCTCCATATCATATATCAATTCCCAAACATCAATAATAACATTCACAATATCATCACAATAGCCCTTAGTCAACTACATTACTCTTACTTCACCATTCCCTTCAATTCATCCATAATCATGGTCATATCACATAATTTCGTTCATTCATATTCAAGGTCTATTCCATGTTCTCAACATCATTTATAACATGATTATATTCATAACGTATCAAGAATCATAACTCATCCCAAACATTTACTCAAAAGAGGCACTATTGCACATTCATGACCCATTTCTTATATTCTTTTGCAATCCAAGTGTTTCAACTTCCAAATACTTTAAACAACATGGAAACATCATAAAAATTACATTAGAAGGTGTAGGAATGAACCTCGGGTGCAAATACCTCACTTGAGCAAAACCCTAGTTTTTCCTTCACTTGGATATCTTGCTTGGATGAACTTTAATGGGTTCTTATACTTGATTCACTTGGTTTGATGAAGTTGAACACTAATTTCTCTTAAAATCTTGTGGGAGAAATGTGGAGAGATGTTTTAGAGAGAAGGGGAGTGAAAGGTGAAATGAAATAAATGAAACTTAGATCCCTTATTAAATACACAACTGTTAGTCCCGACTGAACATACGGACCAACATACGGTCCGTATATTTTTCATCGTCGTATGTCCGGACCGTATGTTTGGTCCAAAGGAGGTGTGCCATTCTGACCGAACCTACGGCTGGACATACGGTCCGTATATTTCATACGGCCAGTATGTCTGGCCGTATAATGTCCAGTGGTTCCGAACTGTTCTCGTCGACTCGTTTGATCTCCAATCCTTATGGAACCTTCTTGGCACTTGTCTAACACCTCAATACCAACCTAAGGGACGCTTTGGATCTTCTCCAAAATATCTTTAAGTCACCATTAACTCGTTGCTCATAAATTCCTTCCGATACTTATCGTAAGCCTTGCCTTCTCTTGGCAATCTTTCTCGTCTAACATCGAATGTCATTGAAATCTCACTCAAGGTCATCAAACGCTATTCCTTACTTATCGAAACACCATATACTTCGTCCTCATCGCTAGTCTATTCACTGTACATCAACGGAAAATTTTTCGAGGTGTAACATTCCTCCCCCCTTAAGAACATTCGTCCTCAAATGTTAAGCACTCGAGGATTCGACGAAAATTTCACCCGAGTTTCCCCTATAACATGGCACTACCATCCTGTCACAACAACCCATAATAACGATGCCTCACAGGTCCACAACATAATAGCAATTTAAACTGGCCACACACGACCCAAATGCATAAAAGGAAAACATACATACCTTATGATCTTGATGTCTCATCTTGGCCCTCTTCCGGGGGCTGAAATAAGTGCAAAAATTTGGATCTCATGATTTCTTCCGCTTCCCATGTCATCTCTTCTCTGTTATTATTTCACCACAAAACTTTAATCGTGGTCACTTCTTTGTTTCTAAGCCTCCGTACTTGCCTATCTAATATGGTAATAGGTATTTCGTCATAAGCTAGCTTTTCTGTCACTAGAACATCATTTACTGGGATGATCCTAGTAGGATCTCCAACACATTTTCGAAGCATCGAGACATGGAAAACTGGATGAACTGACTCCAAGTCAGGAGGTAGGTCTAATTCGTAAGCTACTTGGCCTACTTTGCGCACAATTTCATAAGGCCCAATGTACCGGGGACTTAACTTCCCCTTTTTTTCAAATCTCATAACGCCCTTCATTGGCGACACTTTCAAGAATACCCAATCTTTAACTTGGAATAGTAAGTCCCTTCGACGATTATCCGCATAGGACTTTTGACGACTTTGGCTGCTAACAACCGATCTTGTATGAGCTTAACCTTCTCTATGGCTTGTTGGACCAAGTCTGGCCCTATCAATTTAGCCTCTTCTGCTTCAAACCACCCAATTGGGGATCTACACTTTCGCCCATATAAAGCTTCATACGGTGCCATTTGAATGCTAGAATGATAACTATTATTGTAAGCAAACTCAATGAGTGGCAAATGATCATCCCAATTACCTCCAAAATCTAACATACATGCCCGTAACATATCCTCAAGAGTCTGAATGGTACGTTCGGCCTTGTCTATCGGTCAGGATGAAATGTCGTGCTAAGGCTCACATGAGTCCCCAAACCCTCTTGGAAGGACTTCCAGAAATTAGCCGTAAACTGAGTACCTCTATCGGAGATAATAGATACTGGAACACCATGAAGTCGCACTATCTCTTTAACATAGAGCTTTGCATAATCTTCTGCTACATACGTCGTTCTGACTGGTAAGAAATGAGCTGACTTGGTGAGTCTATCCACAATCACCCATATGGAGTCATACTTGCGTCGAGAACGGGGTAAGCCTGTAATAAAGTCCATGTTAATTACTTCCCACTTCCAAGTTGGGATTTCTATAGCTTGTAACAATCCGCCCGGCTTTTGATGTTCTATCTTCACTTGTTGACAATTGGGACATTGAGCTACAAATTCCGCCACATCTTTCTTCATCCCATTCCACCAATACATGGATTTAAGATCATTATACATTTTCGTTGCTCCGAGGTGGATAGAATAATGGGAACAATGAGTTTCTCTCAATATTTGGTCGCGTAGACCTGCCACATTAGGAACACATAATCTGCCCCGATATCGGAGAACTCCGTCTCCTGTAATCTCAAATGATGACTTCTCTTTCGAGGGAGTGTATCTCTGCTTTAGCATGGGATCTTCGTATTGTCGCTCTTTCACTTCCACTACTAGCGACGAGGCTACCGTCGAATTCTGAATGGTAGTTCCCCTGCTACCTGAGTCCACTACTCGAACTCCTAGGCTAGCTAACTGCTGGAGCTCACGAGTCATTTCTTTTTTCTCTGGTTGTAAATCACATAAACTTCCCATAGATCTGCGACTAAGAGCGCCAGCTACAACATTTGCCTTTCCGGGGTGATATAGAATATCAACATCATAATCTTTTAACAATTCCAACCATCGTCGTTGCCGCAAATTCAACTCTTTCTACTTAAAGATATACTGAAGGCTCTTATGATCTGTGTAAATATCTACATGGACACCATACAAATAATGTCTCCATATCTTTAATGCATGAATCACTGCAGCCAATTCAAGATCATGGGTTGGATAATTCTTTTTATGTTTTCATAATTGCCTTGAAGCATATGCAATCACCTTGCCATGTTGCATCAATACACAGCCTAGCCCAATGCCTGAAGCATCGCAATAAACAACATAAACTTCCAATCCCTCTAGAAGTGTTAGGACTGGTGCAGAAGTCAATCTATCTTTTAGCTCTTGGAAACTACGTTCACAAGCATCTGTCCATTGGAACTTTGCTGATTTACGGTCAGTTTTGTAAGTGGTACAGAAATCGAAGAAAAACCTTCAACAAATCTTCTGTAATAACCCGCTAAGCCCAGAAAGCTACGAACCTCCGTAGGAGTCGTGGGCCTTGACTAAGTCTTCACAGCCTCAATCTTTTGGCTATCCACCTGAATACCATTGGCTGTAACAATGTGCCCCAGAAATGTCACTGAGTTCAACCAGAACTCACAGTTAGAAAATTATGCAAACAACTTTCGAGTTCGAAGAACTCTAAGAACAGTACGCAAATGATCCGCATGTTCTGCCTCGGATCTAGAATACACCAAGATATCGTCAATGAATACAATCACAAACAAATCTAGAAAGGGCCTGAACACATCATTCATTAAGTCCATAAACACTGCCGGTGCATTAGTTAGCCCAAATGATATCACCCGAAACTCAAAATGGCCATACCTTATTCTGAAGGCTGTCTTAGGGATATCTTTCTCCCTAACTCTCACTTGATGATACCCGGATCTCAAATCTATCTTGGAAAACCATTTGGCACCTTGTAATTGATCAAATAAGTCATCGATCCTTGGGAGAGGATATTTATTCTTAATCGTTACCTTATTCAATTGCCGATAGTCAATGCACATTCTCAAGGAGCCATCTTTCTTTCGAACAAACAACACGGGTGCTCCCCACGGGGATGAACTAGGCCTAATAAAGCCTTTCTCAAGCAAGTCTTTCAATTGCTCCTTCAACTCTTTCAATTCTGTGGGAGCCATTCTATAAGGAGGAATAGATATAGGCTTAGTGTCTGGCAATACATCAATAGCAAAATCAATCTCCCGCTCGGGAGAAAGGCCTGGAAGCTCTTTTGGGAATACATCCGAAAATTCATTCACTACAGGAACTGATTGAAAAGTCGGCAATTTAGCTTCTATGTCTTGAACTCGAACTAGATGATAAATGCAGCCTTTCGTAATCATTTTCCTTGCCTTTAGATACGAAATAAACCTACCCTTTGGTGACGCCGTATTCCCTTTCCATTCTAAAACTGGTTCTCCCGGGAATTGGAAGCGAACCATTTTCATTCTACAATCAACATTGGCGTAGCAAGAAGCCAACCAATCCATGCCCATAATGACATCAAAATCCACCATTATTAACTCATACAAGTCAATCATAGTACGGCGATCACAAATCACAATTACACAATTTCTATATACTCGGCTAGCTATTACCGATTCACCAACGGGTGTGGACACATCAAAAGGTTTAATCCACTCCGATTTGATTCTAAACCGACCCGCAATATACGGAGTAACATATGACAATGTGGAGCCAGGATCTATCAAAGCATATACATCATGAGAGAATACCGATAATATACCTGTGACAACATCAGGAGAAGACTCAAGATCTTGGTGTCCAGCCAAGGCATAAATACGGTGTTGAGGACCGCTAGAACTGGGGACTCTCCCCCTGCCTCTACCATGGCCGCCTGGCGCATGTGAACCTAGCCCCATAGGGCGTATAGATGCTGAAGATCCGGCTACTGACCCTGAAGGCTGGGTCCTACCTCTGCCACTAACTGAGGGGCAATCTCGCATAATATGGCCTGGCCGACCAAATGAATAGCAACCCTCTGAACCCAATCTGCACTGACCCCAATGTAACTTCCCACACTGGGAGCATCGTGGTACGGGTGGCCTCACCTAACCCGAATCACCTCTAAACTGAGATCCCAAAAAGCTCTGACTCGGCTCGGGATGAGTAGATCTATCAAATCTCTGGCCTGAATACCGTGGAGGCGCACTAGTCATAGAATAGCCCGAATGTCTAGAAGACTGCTGTCTGTGCCCTCCTCTATACTCACTCATCGGACCCGAAGATCTAGCCCTCTTGCTATGCCCTCTATCATGATTTCGCTCACTTATTTGTTGCTGTAGGCTTTCCTCTAAATTCTGAGCATGGGCTTGGATGCGTGCAATATCCATATTGTCCTGAAGGGAAGCGGTCAGGCTTCTATCCATCAAATGTGGCCCTAGGCCCTTTACAAATCGGTGCACTCGGTCACCCATATCCGCTACCATGGCCGAAGCATACCTAGCCAAGGAATTAAAGCGGATACTATACTCTAGAGCACTCATGCTCCCTTATCTCAAATTTAGGAACTTATCGACTCTAGCTCACCGAACTTCTGGACGCAAATAATGTCGGGGGAATGCATCTACAAATTCTTTCCATACCGGAGGAGGTGCATTGGCTCCCCGTGAAGCCATCCAAACCATGTACCAATGGACCGCGACATCCCTCAATCTATAGGACGCTAGCTCCACCGATTCGGTGTCCGAAGCATGTATCAACCGAAGCGTCCTCAACATACCATCAATGAAATTTTGAGGGTCCTCATCCGGCTTTGATCCAAAGAATTCCGGAGGATTCAAACTAATAAAATCGCGAGCTCTTGCACTAACAGCCCTATCACCTTGCCTTGTACTTTGTCTCTGAGTCTGGGCAGCAACCAATTGAGTCAACAAATTAATGGCCTCTTTTACATCTTGGCCTGAAGCATCCGGCGGAGGAGTCGGAAGTGCTGGAGCTGGGGCTGAGGCTCTCTCACGCTCCTCTAATATAGGCACTGATCGGGAGGACTGAGATTGAGCCGCACTCTGGGACTCACTTTCTTCTACTACCGGTGGCGGTGTTATTTCGGCCCGCTTTTCTGCCACCGTCTTGCCCTTTTGGGCTGCTGTAGCCTTTCTCTTTACAAGCATTTCTGAAATACACAACACATGGTTAAGAAACAAGAAGTTCTTACATCATAGCTCTATCGCACGATTCTTATGAAGAAAGAAGGTCATTCATTCCTAAAATGTCCGCAGCTTCTTGTTTATAAGTGTGACACGCAACACACCCATAACCAAGACTCTACTAGACACGGCTTGTAGACACACCCTAGGACTGAACTGCTCAGATACCACTTTTGTCACTACCCAACCGGAGGGCCGCGATGAGCACCCGGTGCCAGCCCACCCGGGCACCCCTTAACATACTTATACATCATATCTAGGTGAGCCACATAGTTAAATCATGCTTTTCATTCATCATCATTCTAATCTCATTGGGAAATAACACATCTATATTATTAATAACGTCTATGCCCATATAACTGTACATCAGCCGACAAGGCTGTCAAAATAATATCCCAAAATATAGGCCGACAAGGCCGACATATCTAACCATATACACATGTCTACGAGCCTCTAAGAAGGGTACGTCATATCATAACATATGGGCGGGACAGGACCCCGCCGTGCCCATGAATATGTACACAAAAGAATCTATACCAAAAGCTGCAGCTCCGAATGAAGTGGAGCTCCGCAATGTAGTCCCTGAGAATATAGCTATGGATCGAGTCTGTCTCCCTAGCCACCTGCGGGCATGACACAGCGTCCACAAACAAAAGGTCGTCAGTTGAAGAATGTACTGAGTATATAAAGCATGATCAATATCAATATGAAAGCATAATAGTCAACATATGAAATAACATAGGATGGGAGATAATGGCATCATTGTCATAGTACTTACTTGCTTTCCATAGGGACGTTCCATTTCTATTGCGTATTCGTGTGCATATATTCATATCCGTACTCATTTACCTTTCTTATCCATTTTCGTATCCGTATTCATATTTCCTTTCATACTCATGCTCATATCATATACATTGCATATACATAGCCTTTACTTGGCATTTACATATT
Organism: Lycium ferocissimum; assembly: GCF_029784015.1. NCBI lineage: Eukaryota > Viridiplantae > Streptophyta > Magnoliopsida > Solanales > Solanaceae > Lycium > Lycium ferocissimum. Next base: position 46,129,317 of record NC_081342.1, on the reverse strand, counting down.
CTTAACATATTCGTACTCATATTGATGTCATATACATAGCATATTCGTACTCATATCGATGTCATATACATAGCATTTATATAGCATACCCGACCACGAAGGTTCGGTGTTTCACATACCTGGCCCTACTAAGGCTTAGTGTCATACCTGGCCCTACCAAGGCTATATTGTTATATATATATATATATATATATATATATACATATATAGATATATATACATATTCACTATATTCTACCCGGCCATATAAGCTCGGGGTTCACAATAGCCACTCATGGGCGCATATACATATAAGCTCATAATCATCTTTAGCCTTTTTACTATCGTCATTCATTACATTCTATCCTTAGAGGATTACTCATCGTATAAGAACTTAGTACAATCGTATCATATCTAGAATCATAAGCTTAGTAGCTTTTAGAGATGGGATCGTTAGAGAACATCGTAGGCCCATAGGAGGATGAATATTTGGCCAAAGAACCATGCCTTATGAAAGAAGGGTTAGCCTTACATACCTTTTTGTGAAACTATCCTATCACTTGTACGTTCTTCTTCAAAGCTCACGTTTTACCTTCATTGAAGTGTATACTCATATTAGATAATGGATAGCTTAGCATTCATGACTAATTCTAGAGAAAATTGGACAGCATCTCCTTTATTTATACGACTTCCTCCATATCATATATCAATTCCCAAACATCAATAATAACATTCACTATATCATCACAATAGCCCTTAGTCAACTACATTACTCTTACTTCACCATTCCCTCCAATTCATCCATAATCATGGTCATATCACATAATTCCGTTCATTCATATTCAAGGTCTATTCCATGTTCTCAACATCATTTATAACATGATTATATTCATAACGTATCAAGAATCATAACTCATCCCAAACATTTACTCAAAAGTGGCACTATTGCACATTCATGACCCATTTCTTATATTCTTTTGCAATCCAAGTGTTTCAACTTCAAAATACTTTAAACAACATGGATACATCATAAAAATTACCTTAGAAGGTGTAGGAATGAACCTCGGGTGCAAATACCTCACTTGAGCAAAACCTTAGTTTTTCCTTCACTTGGATTTCTTGCTTGGATGAACTTCAATGGGTTCTTATACTTGATTCACTTGGTTTGATGAAGTTGAACACTAATTTCTCTTAAAATCTTGTGGGAGAAATGTGGAAAGATGTTTTAGAGAGAAGGGAGTGAAAGGTGAAATGAAATAAATGAAACTTAGATCCCTTATTAAATACACAACTCGTCCCCGACTCGTAACATACGGACCAACATACGGTCCGTATATTTTTCACTGGCCGTATGTCTAGACCGTATGTTTGGTCCATTGAGGTGTGCCATTCTGGACTGAACCTACGGCTGGACATACGGTCCGTATATTTCATACGGCCAGTATGTCTGGCCATATAATGTCCAGTGGTTCCGAACTGTTCTCGTCGACTCGTTTGATCTCCAATCCTTATGGAACCTTCTTGGCACTTGTCTAACACCTCAATACCAACCTAAGGGATGCTATGGCTCTTCTCCAAAATATCTCTAAGTCACCATTAACTCGTTGCTCATAAATTCCTTCCGATACTTATCGTAAGCCTTGCCTTCTCTTAGCAATCTTTCTCGTCTAACATCAATGTATTTGAAATCTCACTCAAGGTCATCAAACGCTATTCCTTACTTATCGAAACACCATATACTTCATGCTCATCGCTAGTCTATTCACTGTACATCAACGGAAAATTTTTTGAGGTGTAACACAACTGCTCACCTCATTAATTACATGATTAGATTCAAGAAGATTCCTCATCAAAACATGATTTTAGTGCAAAATAAGGTTCAATTTCAACCTAGGGTTTATCAGCCCAAAACCCCTAACTTAAACATGGTTTCCTAATCATGATATTCCCTACTTAAAAGATAACATAACAACATAAGAAGGAATTGAACTTACCCAATGGGAGAACTCTCACAAGAATCAGCAAATTCGTCCTTATAACTTTTTTAGACCCCAATTTAGTGAATAGAAAGGAAAGGATTCGAGTTTGGGAATTTAAAGCCACTGAAAAAGCGATCTCGCATCTGTAGAACCCGTGTCCGCAGACGCGACCTCGCATCCACGAAGATTTATCGACAGATGCAGATTCACTAACCACCTCAAAGATCTCGTAGATGCGGGACAACTTTCGCATGTGCGGTCCTGCGCATGCGGAAAAGACTTCATAGGTACAGAACTACCTGGAAAGGCAAACCCTCGCATCTGCGGACCAAAACCTAGCAGAGGCGGGCCCGAAGATACGGCCGTAACACACGTAGAAGCGGACACCGTACACTAGCAAAAAATCTGGTTTTTCGCCAACCTCAACCCAAAACCCGACACTTATCCAAGACTTCCGAAAACAACCCAATTATGCATACCAATGTAAAAACAAGCTAAGAACTCACACGTGCCCTCAGAATTCCTAACGGAGGTCATCTTGACCCGGTCAACCCCCAAACCCCGAAAGAATCGACTTTCCAATCAAAGGACAAAATACCCCCGAGTACCTCGAGAAACGAACCACTCATCCTACCAAGTTATAATTGACCCTCCTAGACCCTATGGAATCGATGAAAATCACTTTAAGGTCTGTTTATCCAAAAGTCAACTATTGGTCAACACTTTTTCAACTACTCATCCTACCAAGTTATAATTGACCCTCCTAGACCCTATGGAATAGATGAAAATCACTTTAAGGTCTATTTATCCAAAAGTCAACTATTGGTCAACACTTTTTCAACTTAAAACTTCTAAATTCCTCGAAATCAATCAAGACTTGCCCGATCACCTTGGGAATCGTGCCACCCACCCCGCGAGTCACACACACTCTCACACGAGCAATCGCCTCTTACGTTAAGAAATGTGAAGAGATGAGTTTCACCACCACGTTATGACTTGTTTTTGAAATCCAGATGTGAGTTACTCTAAGAAGATGAATTTGAGGATCATTGAAGAGAGAAGCTCGAGTTAGACATCCGGAGATGTCTAGATCATGATCTGTACGGTGCTGAATCAGTAAAAAAATGAGACACACGCGCCAATATAAGGTGAGAACACCTTAGCACGTGTTTCATGCCACGTGTGCTTAGCGACCAATGGGTTAATGGAAGAATGGATCCCTAATTCCTCATTGTGTGAGACCCAGAAAGTAATATTGACTTTCCACTGGAATTCCCTTTGACCTAATACTATTTCTTGCAAAGATAGATCAATGTTACTACTTTAGCATGCCACTAATAGCTATGAGTAATTCGGCAATGTAGTGCATGTCTAGGAAAACAGTTGATCTGGAATGGATAGTCTCTAGTAGAAAGGGAAGACAATTAACATTAGTAATTTAACTTGTATACATAGGCCGGTTTCACGACCCAAATCACAAGTCATGATGGCACCTACACTATCCCCCCTGGTAGGCAAACCATTGGGGTTTACACCTTTTAAGAAAATCAAACACACAAATACGGAATGTGAACACAATCGGATACTATAAATAACACAACAAGCGGAAGAAAATTGTTATCATTAAAACTCCCAAAACATAGTCTTAACTTGTACAAAAGCTTCTAAGGAATGTACAATTTGAATTAAAATACAAACTCAATAATACACTTATGTCTAACAATGAGAAATAGCATAAGTTTATAGATGAAACTCTGAGGAGCCGGATCCTCTAATAGTGCACCCAACGTCTCTAATGACTGCCTCGGAAACAATGCGAGGTTCGAACCCACCTGGAAACAACTCTACACCCCATAAGGAGTGTAACAAGAGTAGTATGAGCACAACACAAGGCTCGTAGGTATCATAGGCCGACAACGATTAGCTAACACATATAAATGTAAAGAAATCAACAAGTAGAACAGATAAGCAACCAAGTACAGTCACTAAGCATGTTCGGATAATGTGTCACAACAATAACAGGCCCAAAGAAGTCTTAGTATTCTATGGTCATAACCTAGGTGAAAGCTTCTAATCCACAAGTTCGCCAAGTTTCAAGTATAAAGTCAGGCCATGAATAAGATCAGTTGAAACATATGATTAGTTAAAATGCAAATATCAATCAAGGCACAGAATCAGTCAAGGCAAATGAGTGAATGTATATGCGAAAGGCAAAGCCTCATAGCCATGACCCATGGAGGACCCGCGAGGTCCATGTACACCTTATCCCGGTAAGATACCTTGGGTATTGTGCACTCCTTTGCTCAGGTAAATGACCTCGGATCACGAGCACACATTCCGCTCTGATATCAACCTCAGATCACAGACTCTCATCTCTCTTTTAAGCTCTTCGGCAAAGAAATCGGAGGCTACACTCTCTCACTTATGATCATTTCCAGTTTCGTAACCATATCAAGTCATATATGAAATATGGGATGTATTCCATTCATAAAATCAATAGTCACATTACCATGTGATGCACATCATAATTCATTTCATTAGAATACCCTTCCTTTCTAGATGATGAGTGAGATATCAAGAAACAGAGATGAGAACAGTCAATTCACAAGTGTAACAAATCACATATGAATTATGGGATGCAATACCATGCACTGAAATCCACCTCAAACACACCACAAGACACAGGATCAACGGATACTTGCCATAAAATGCATATTAAACTTCTTTCTTTAATATTTTCTTTCCCTTTTCATGAGGCAAGTGAGATGTAACAATGTGCATCATAGAATTAATAATGCATGGTAAGAATACTGAGCACAATTCAAGTCATTACTTTTAGCCTTTCCTTTTCATGGGATAAGTGAGAATCAAATGATAAAACAGGTCTATCAACTAACACACTTATTAGCAAATATGGAGACAAGCCCACATAACAGCTGACTGTCACGACCCAACCCCGTAGGCCGTGACTAGTGCCCGAGCTGGACACTCGTCTATACACCTGTTAGCTATAATCGATCCACGTCTAAACATAATATGCAACTTACAAAAAAGAGAACGTCATCTCGGAATCGTCATATATATATATATATATATATATATATATATATATATATATATATATATATATATCGCAGAATCCGTCTCCCGAGGAGTCACAACCATCGTATAAATAGTACATAAGCCGACAAGTGCGGTTATAGCGTGTGGGAACATCCCAACTATATATACGCAAGCCGACAAGTGCCGCCACTACGAAAGGGAACGTCCCAAACATAAGTCATACGTACGCAATCGAATGTAAACTATATACAACCCACACATATGTCTACGTACCTCTAATAGTAACAACAAGATCATGACCTGACGTGGTCCCGTCGTACCCCCGGATAAACACATATATACAACAAAGGATCTATACCAAAAGCTAGGCTCGGGGACAGCGGAGCACTCCAAGATAGCGAATAGATATCCTAAGTCACATCA
>NC_081342.1:46114407-46123773 GCF_029784015.1 Lycium ferocissimum | reverse complement strand
ACCATATGCATATAAACCATCCCCGAGGCTCATGACAAATAGCCCAACTAACACTCGGGGGTATTACGAACTATATTAAGAAAAGTCTGGGGGACCTATACGTTTTTCAAATTAATACGAGATACTTATGAAAGTTAAGGATTTTCCATTACAAACCCTTTTAAAAATAGGAACTTTTATTTTTAACATTTTGGAAATTTTTTTCCGTACTTCGGTGAAATTGAACAGAAGAGTTAGATACGTTTTTTTTTCCCGGGAAGGCCAATGGGGGAATTTTTTTTTTGGGGAAAATAATAAAGTTGTGAAAATTTAAACCCGGGTTGTTTTGGCACTACACTACTGTAGCGATTTCTTCTACTTTAATCGTATAAAGGCGATCGTCTCCTCCGCGCTCAAAAATCTCAAGTTTCGTTAAGTGTTGGAATGGTTAAATACGACCCAATATACGGCCCAGAACCGGAGGACGGGATCAGAACCGTATCGTAAACCGGCTACATTCCTCAACCAAACTTTCTGTTTTTCTTATGCTTAAATACGGCCATGGAGGACTCGACCGTAAACTGCAGAATACGGTCCGTATAGTGTGGTTTACGACCAATCGTTCATCCCGATTAACAATTCATTAAAGATCGTATTTTGAGATTTTTAAAAGGACTTAGGCTCATTTCATTTCATTTTTCTTCAAGAAACCTCTAGAGAGTTCCAAACCCTTTCATCCATGAGAAATCCCTAGAAATAAAGGATCAATAACAAGAAATCAAGAGAATCAAGTAAAGGAAACCTATCAAAAGTCTTCCAAGTCAAGAAATCCCAAGAGAGAGTTAAACTAGGTTTTGTTAAGGGTGAATCACCACCCCAAGCTTATTCCTCCATCATTTAAGGTAAGTTTTATGAAATTTACATGTTATTTGAAGTATTATTGAGCTAAGATTCATGGATTGTCAGGTATTTAGCACAATAAATGGGTCATGAATGATGAATAGTGACGTTTTGAGAGATAGTTTGAATCAAGTTGTGATTGTTGTTGTGTTGTGGTGTGAATGCATCATAAACAACATTTAGAACATGAAATAAGCATTGGATACGAAAGAATATGACGATGGATTTTTAGTCATGATTATGGAATTTGAAGTGAATTATTAAATACTTAATCCTATGATTGAGTGACAAGCTTGTTGTTAGTAGTATCATGATGATTTTCATGAATGTTGGGAGTTAATATGAATATGGCGGAAAGTAGTATAAACAAAGTTTTAATGCTGCCCCAAATTCCTATAGCCTTAGTAAGACGTCATGAGGTTATATAGCTAATGTTGATACGAATTCCATTAAAGGTGAACGAGAGCACTAAAGGAGAACGAGCAAGCGATAGAATAAGCTAAACGACAAAGGTATGTAAGGCTAATCCTTTCCTTCTAAGGCATGAATCCATGTATTTACTTCCTCCTCTCTATGAGATTCCTACCTCTAAGAAAGTCAAGAGTCCTCACCCATGAATAGCTATACGAGATAAAAAGAGGTATGCTATGAGTACGAATACGATAATGATGATAGTAAGCTAAAGACTAGAGATGCTATGGTCTATGGTATAATCCCTATGACGCTAATGACGCTATATCCGTAATCTAATGGTATCGATCATTATGCCCACTCACCTTATGCTGTTCCTTCAAGTAGGTGCAAATTACATATGAATGTTCCATAATAAAGTAAAGGACACGACCTTATGTCACCCCGATATAAATGTAGATGTCTTGAGTTCTAATGTAGATGTTAAGAACATGTATAGTGTTATGTGACGTAAGAATGCTAAAATATGATAAGCTTACGATGCGATTATGACACGATTAAAGATGAAAGAATAATATGTTCATGAAATAAATGACAGCGCGAACCCACGATAATGTATGATGACAAGTACATGAAGTATATGGTGTCTATGCACAAATATATGTACTATGACGATATGATGATGCATGTACGATATGAGATATAAGAGATGTGATCGAGCCCTCGTGGCCGAATACGATATGCTGTCGAGCCTATGAGGCCGAATACGGATAATGATCAAATGTGTATAAATGGATGCGACATGATGATAAGTGTATGTATATGTATGATGAATGGATGATAATGACTAGATGTGTTAAGGTCATGATACCCCTATGTGATATACATGTATATATGGATGTATCGAGCCCGTGGGCGAGTACGTGTACCATTAAGCCTATCGAGCCCATGAGGGCCGAGTACGGATACTGTTAAGCCCATGAGTACGAATGCCATCAAGCCTATCGAGCCCAAGAGGGCCGAGTACGCATACCGGTAATGCCATCGAGCCAAGAGGGCCGAGTACGTATGCTAGCGATCCCATCGAGCCGAAGGGGCCGAGTACGAATGATACTAACCTATATGAATACGAGTATGCTACGGTGGTACCGTTATGAATGCGATTATGTATGATGCTTATATGAGCACGACGATGCTTTACGTATGATATCTATATAAGTATGATTGTGTTACCTGTATGATTATACCATATGCATCACATTCATGTGAGTACGAATGAGATAATTATATGACATCTTTACGAGCACGAGTGTGCTATGTATATGACAGCGATTAGAGTACGAATATGCTAATACCATGTGAGTCTTGGTAAGGAATATGTATATGCAAAGTACGTGATACGAGCATGAGTATGACAAGTGAATAGATAGAAAAGGTAAGTAAGTAAAAGATATGAATGTATGTACACGAGCACGAAATAGAGCGAACGTCCCTACGGAAAGGTGTAAGTATTATGAAGAGAATGTTAATGTTCCACATTATGTTATTTCATATATCACCGTTATGTTTCTCCATCGTTATCGTCATGCTTTACATACTCGCACAATATTCGTATCGACGTCCTTTTCTTTGACGCCGTGTCTACGCCCACAGTAGACAAGGAGACAAGCATCCGCGTAGCCCGCAAACAGAAGTTACGGAAGCCCTCCTTTATTCCGGAGGTGCTATTTTGAGACATGATGTTGTGTACATGTATTTCGGGCACGGCGGGGTCCTGTCCCGCCCATATGTCTAGCATTTCAGTAGAGGCTCGTAGATACCTATGTGCGGGTAGTATGGTCCCATAGTCATTATGTAAATGAAAGCCTATGTATATTATTATTATTTTGATAGCCCAAGGGGCCTACGTTATATAAGTAAACATGCTCTACATGAAAAGTCGTTTTCTATGATTATAAATGACAAGAGAAATGAATAAAGACAGGTTAAGCAGTAGAATGAGGGGTGCTCGGTGGTCAGCCTCGGGTACCCGTCGCGGCCCGTAGGTCGGGTCGTGACATTTATATATCATTTACTATCCAATCATATAGAAGACTCGAGGGCAGTAGCTCGACTACTTTAAGAATTCTAACATCAAGAAGTGAATAAGAATCATAAATCATGCTCGGAACTTATGAATAGAATTACCCCAAAGCTCATATCGTATCTTACTTACGTCTAGGACATGCCAAGAGAAAGAAGGAATAGGCTTTACATACCTTTAGCGTTTACTCGCAACACAACACGTATACGCTGCCCAATAGTACCTCAACCTATATTAAGACGTCAAGAACTACGGTTAAGCTACGAGGAGATTCAAAACGTATTCTAATGTTAGTAACTCCTTTCTAGATAATTAGACGACGTTTCCCTTATATTCAAATCAACCACATACAACCAAGCCAACATCAATAATCATACGTTCAAGTACCAACCCGAGACTATTCAAACAAGACTGAGGACACTCCGACAGCCCGCACAATATTCCAAACAGCCCAACCAACACACAATACAACATATAATCTTCCAAGCTCAACAAGAACAACAACAACACATTAGACAAATTTCCCTAAATAGTAACTTAAGGATGCCCGATAACTTCACAAACGTCTACGGACATGCCAAACAAACCATTTACGTTTATTATACATTCCTTAACACATTCTTTTCATCCAAATTCATGAACTATACCAACAACCACACGTTAACAACATTATTCACATAAATACAAGAAACTATACTAACAACATATTAACTTCTGCAACAGCCCACAAACAATTACAACTCCAACTTGACCCATTAAATACCTTTATTCTCATCACAAAATCCATAACAACAACAACCAAATACTAAGTAAAATTTGTTCACCATTTCTACACAAAACAGCCCCTACACGGCTTCAACACCAACATGCATGGTTCCATGAATTTCATCCATATCTACAAATTACAACATGCTCAAACCGCCCTTAATACATGTAAAAGAAGATTAAACCTTACCTTAACACTTGACTTCTCAACTTGGCTAGAATTTGTGAATTGCAAGAATGAATATTTTGATTGCTCCAATGGCTACTTCACGTTACTAGGGACCTTCCAATTGGTTGGAATCCTTGAAGAAAATTAAATTTTGATCAATACTTCAAAGGCTCAAGCTCGGCCAGCCATGGCCGAGAGCTATCTTCTCTCTATCTCTAAATTTCCTAAGTTGTGAAGATGATGAATGAGCTCTTAGTCATCAATTAACCTTAAATATGGTTCCTACAATTTGGACACATGTCCCACTCATGGCTTGAGCCAATCAAATTTGGCCATGCCATGGGTGGGGCCCACATGGCCACTAATGGCCAATTAATGAAATAATTAGATTTTTAATCCCACTTAGTAATCTAATCATGGTTAATTACCCCTAATCTTCATTAATATTTCCATACCAATTAAAATTTATAAGCAACTTGTGCATTAAAACAAAATCGGAGGTTAAAAGTCTCTACCTCGTATCCCAAAATAGTCTTGTCCTTAAACTTATCGCGATTAGCTTAAAATATCCCAATGGACAAAAATACGGGATATAACACTGACGATACCAACCTAATTGGAACTCACCTCCACACCATGCTCGAAGGCCTATCATCCTTTCCCCGTCAATAACAACCATTTACATTCGTGTCCCTAATCGGACTCTAAACACAAGTAAGCTGTAACCTACCTCGAAGACCAAACAGGTGCCACGAACCTTAAGCTAAAGCCTTCCCCTTCCGAATAGCTTATGAATGATCGAAGTCTCGCAATATATTATTCTACATTACATTACGAGACTAAGGTTACCCATAACGTCATATGGCAATACGAAATCAAAAATGGCCTTTAAAAAAGGAAACCCGGCCTTACAAGGGCAAAATTGGAAATTCAAGTTCAAAACAGTTTACCCAACACTTAGGAAGGCCAAATGTCAATTTCCTTCACTAATTAGCCTCAACTTAGCATCCATTTCATTATTTAATCAAAATCCCCAATTTATAAGAAAACCCACATTCTAATCTGTTAGGAAACTTGTTTAGAAATCGAAAATGAAGTTAAAAATAGCTAATTCAAGTCATCACTCATGAAATCCTTTCAAAAACATTAAGTAATTCTATTAAGAACAACCATTTCCAACCTAGGGTTCATTATCTTCCAACCGTTATTCTCCATAATGAAAACTTAAATAAAAGAGAGATTCAAGATTAGCAACTAGTCACCTCATTGATTACATGATTAGATTCAAGAAGATTCCTCATCAAAACATGATTTTAGAGCAAAAGATGGTTCAATTTCAACCGAGGGTTTGTCACCCCAAAACCCCAGCTTAAACATGGTTTTCGAATTATGATAATCCCCACTTAAATGATAACATAACAAGATAAGAAGGATTTAAACTTACCCAATGGGAGAACCCTCACAAGAATCAGCAAATTCATCCTTATAACTCCTTTAGACCCCAATTTAATGAATAGAAAGGAAAGGGTTTGAGTTTGGGAATTTAAAGCCACTGAAACAGTAATCTCGCATCTGCGGAACCCGTGTCCATAGACGCGACCTCGTATCATCAAAGATTTATCCGCAGATGCGGACTCACTAACCTCATCATCTCGCGTACGGGGACAATCTCGCACGCGTGTCCCGTGCTCCGAAAAGACTTCGAGACGGAACTTCCGGAAGGGAAACCCTTACATCCGCCGACCAAACCTCGCAGATGGGCTCGGTACGCGCTAGAACACCGAAGAAGCCGTACATTAGAAACCAGCAAAAAATCTAGTTTTTCACCAACCACAACCCAAAACCCGACACTCTTCCGAGACCTCCCGAATACAACCCACATATGCATGCCAATTTAACAACACGCTACGAACAAACTAGTGCCCTCAGAATTCTCAACGGAGGTCATCTTGACCCGGTCAACCCCCAAACCCCAAAAGAATCAAGTTTTCGACCAAAGGACCAAAATACCCCTGAGTGCCTCGGGAACCGAACCACTCATCCTACCAAGTTATAATCGACCCTTCGAACCCTATTAAACTGACGAAAATCACTGAAAGGTCCGTTTATCAAAAAATAAACTATTGGTCAACACTTTTTTGACTTAAAACTTCTAAATTCCTCGAAATCAATTAAGACTCGCTCGATCACTTCGGGAATCGTGTCACCACCCCCTCCCTCCACGGGTCACAATCACTCAAACGAAGCTAGGGACAGGGTCAACAGGGTAAAAAGTCAAACGAGTTGTTACATCAGATACCAATTAAATAACCATTCGTCCTCGAACGATGAAGAAGAGTATGAATGCTGACGGTAACCAAGGAATCTTCATTATAACCACACGTAAGCCTCCACAGGCAAGAAATATGTCGATAGCACTGCTCTTTCATCTTATAAATCTAAACTTCTTTTAACTTAGCTTAAAGACCCAAATTTCCATACTCAAAATTTCTTTCACAATTGATCCCCGAATATAAGAACTGCCTCCGCTTGAATTCTTTGATTTGATATAACCACACCTCTAAACGTGATTGACAGGTTCCAAAACCATTCCCCAAACAACACAATCCGTTAGATATAGCCACAAACCATAGCCCACTCTGAATCGATAAAATATTCTAATTCTACTAATCTTTCTTGCACACCTTCCAAGGCTGTCCGTCGCACCCATATTCCTAAAACACTTAAACACACGTCACAAGCCCAAATCATGACTTCCTTTTATCAGAAAAGAATCCTTGCTTTATTTGAGAAAACTCCAAGCAATTCCATCAAAACTGATCTTCCCCCAGCCGATTGCCCTAGTTCCAAGTCTATTAGTTCCGTAACCCGGTGTTAAAACCACTTAGCAAAAACCCATCGCCCAAGCCTTGTTAAATCTTCAAATCACCATACTGACAACATACCAATTGATTACCTTGTCCCGAGCCAAATTTGTAGGAACCCATTCGATCACTCTACGATCTCTCATAACCATTTGTACCTCCTCAAACCGTCACCAAGTACTGTCGTACACCATTACAACTTCTCAAAAAGCGGCCTCGGTGAAATACGATCAAGTCTACTCGCAAACCTCGATTTTGAACTGAAATCCATCAAATCCTTGAAGGTGATTTACTAGAAAACCCATAAGTCCTTCTGCTAATATAAGCATAGTCCCTAGCTCAAATTAAATAATTCTAATCTGGAAAATGCACAACTCCCTGAATATTACTAGTGGTCACCTGAACTGACTCCAACCTTTACGAAACCATTCACAATCCTATCACACATCTGTGGCGACCAATTCTAATCCTTTTCTCATAAATAATCAATCTTGTGCTGTCACCTCAACTCCAAAGGCTGAATTCTATCCCAGTCATCCTCTTAATACCGAAGAACTATGCTCTAAGATTGCAACCTTCATGTTTCTCAACTTTCACCCGATACACAAATCTGACCGAACCCCATGAACTCTAAAATCATCAAACTCCCCTCGTTCTTCCACATAACTTGCTCACGATCCCGAACATTTCAAAGGCAAAACCTGCAACCTCATTTAATACACCTTTAACCATTGAATCCCCAATTGTAACACCTTGATACGCCTATCACTATTCCGAAAGTATCAAATCTCTCAATCTCTTGCACCAACCTTTTGCAACTACTCCCAAGTCCTCGATATCCAAAATTCTCACCTAAGTACCCAGTTAGTAATAATCACAACATAATCCATTACCACGAATATGGTCTCATCTCAAAAATATAACTCTAGCCTTTAAATTATAGAGATTCCCAAAATTCCTTCTCGTTAGTCAACTCTAGCTCATCCATTGAAGAGTGCTACGAAATTACCCATCTTAGTACAATGCAAGCCAGCTTTCTATAAATCTTAACATTCCAGTCACCTGAAATTTTCTTCTAACCAGTCAATGATCACGAAGCCTCACGAAACTTCGTCATAACACTTAGTCCATTTCTGTAGACTTCCTTCTTTAAGCGTACTTAATAATCACACCTCATCTGGAAGATGCAAGACAACAACACCACAGTTCATACCTGACCTAAGTAACCCCCGGAAGTACCTTATTCATACTGATTCTCGATCAACTATACCTTTATCTTAATTCTTTAATTTCTCTATTCCATTCAGATCACAGTCACCGCCACTGACAGACCATCACTCAAACCCACTCTAAAGTATACCGCAAAGTCATAAGTCCTGCCAAATAGCTAAGTCAATCCTTGAGATAGTATTTGTTACACCTTCCGTTTTGTTGCAAGAAGATTTTGGCTTATTAGCGGTGTGTACCTTCGGGTTGGTAATCCGCACCAGAGTTTTGGATATGAGATATTTTATCTTGTATATGTACAGGAGTATAATTATGCATTCCTGACATTACGAAGGAATTAGAAGTGAAACGAATCAAATCAAAGCAAAACGGAGTAGTTTAGAAAAACTGTTGAAACCAGTCATCGTCGACGGCCCAAAGGACGACCGTCACCACATCGACGAGCCATCGTCTGGCACCATTGATAGGGTTCTGCAATCAGGCATCTCAGGCGACAGTTCGATGGGGCATGTCGATGGACCGTCGACCCTGCTCGTCGACCCGCAGATCTGGAACTTTCCAACCCTGATTATAAATATAAGATCCCACGTTTTTATTTTATTATTCTCCCAAAAACATATCCTACATCTCTCTAGAACTTTCCAAAATCCTCCCTCCATTTCTACAACAAATCTATACCAAGAAACAAAGATCAAAAGCAAAGATTAAGAGATTCATGTACTAGGAAGCCTATTAGGGTTTGTGAAGAGTAAGAATTTCTTTGGTATTCAAGTGGGGGATTTCATTCTAATGGAGTAGATTGACTCAAGTCTTGTTACTAAATGATTAAGGTGAGTTTATGTTTAATTCATGTTATTGAGAATATTGAGAGGTTAAAAGACTTGGATTATGGAAGAAAGTGGAATATGAGCTTAAATATGAAAATAATGGTATGTTGGGTAATAAGTTAATGTGAATCGTGATTCTTA
>NC_081342.1:46069839-46114307 GCF_029784015.1 Lycium ferocissimum | reverse complement strand
AAAATTGTACATAAGGTGGCCAAGTGGCTTATGAGCTGGATTTACCTCCGAGCTTGAATCGGTCCACCGGTCTTTCATGTGTCAATGCTCCACAAATGTGTGGGAGATCCATTTCCATAATCGTGCCAGTTAATGATATTCAAGTTACAGAAAAGTTGGCCTATGAAGAGGTGCCTATATCCATATTAGATCAGCAAGTACGGAAGCTTAGAAATAAAGACGTAGCCTCGGTTAAGGTCATGTGGAGAAAAATTAACCGAGAGGAAATGACTTAGGAAGCAGAAGAAAAGATGAAGTCCAAATATCCGTAACTGTTTTCACCCCCGAAAGAAGTTCAAGATGAGACGCTATTATCGTAAGGTACGTAATGCTTCTTTTAATGCTTTTGGTCATGTGTGGCCCTATTTTCTTACCATTGTGTGGTAGCCCTGTGAGGCGTTGTTATTGTAGATTGTTGCGACAAGATGGTAGTGCCATATTACAGGGGAAACTCTAGCGAAAATTTTGTAAAACGCCCGAGAATTTAACATTCGAGGATGAATGTTCTTAAGAGGGGAAGAATGTTACACCTTCCGTTTTGTTGCAAGAAGATTTTGGCTTATTAGCGGTGTGTACCTTCGGGTTGGTAATCCGCACCGCAGTTTTTGGACATGAGATATTTTACCTTGTATATGTACGGAGTATAATTATGCATTCCCGACATTACGAGGGAATTAGGAAGTGAAGTTAATCGGGAACAAAAAACAAAGATTCAGATAAAAACGGCTGAAACCGATCGAAGGATGTCCCGGCTTGTTAAAGGACAACCGTCGACAGGTCGACGATCCATCGTCTGGCACCATCGATAGGGTTCTGCAATCAGCCATCTCAGGCGGCAGTTCGACGGGGCATATCGACGGACCATCGACCCTGCTTGTCGACCTGCGGATCTGGAACTTTCCAGCCCTGATTATAAATATAAGATCCCACATTTTTATTTCATTATTCTCCCAAAAACATACCCTACATATCTCTAGAACTCTCCAAAACCCTCCCTCCATTTCTACAACAAATCTATACCAAGAAACCAAGATCAAAAGCAAAGATTAAAGAGATCTAAGCCGTACTAGGAAGCCTATTAAGGTTTGTGAAGAGTAAGAATTTTTTTGGTATTCAAGTGGGGGATTTCATTCTAACGGAGTAGATTGACTCAAGGCTTGTTCCAAAATGATTAAAGTGAGTTTATGTTTATTTCATGTTATTGAGAATATTGAGAGGTTAAAAGACTTGGATTATGGAAGAAAGTAGAATATGAGCTTAAATATGGTAATAATGGTATGTTGGGTAGTAAGTTAATGTGAATCATGATTCTTAGTATGAGATGAATATAATCTCGTTATAGATGATGCTAATGACGTTGAGGAAATGTTATGTGAGGAATAAATATGATGTTGTATTATAATTATGGTTATGGATATCCTTGAAGGGGAATTGTGAGAATTGAATAATGCTTAGCTTAAAGAGGTTATTGATTAGGATATTGTGGGTGTTGTTGTGGATGGTTGGGAATTGTTACAGTTGGAGGAAGTGGTTGAAACAATGGGCATATTGCCCAATTTTCGTTAGCTCTTAGCCGCTCTAGTTTAAGCTTAAGTATGTCTTCAATTATCTAATCTTAGTACGAATTCTCAAGGTGACCGCAAGCTTGTGAGGCACGCAATTAGACGATAGAGTTGAAGAGATACAAAGGTATGTGAGGCTAGTTCCTTTCTTTCAAAGACATGACTCCTATACTATGATTCCTTTATATTTCCATGACCTTCTTACATTCCAAAAAGATGACAAACAAAAGAGTGATAACGATTTCCACCTAGATAGAGATGAGATATGTTCCTTGATAATGATATTACGGCTAAAGATCTTGACATGATTCCAGATGCTATTCATTGTTGACACCCTCACCTTATAATGTTAGTTCCTTCAAGGTGAGGCGTGATGATCATGACTGCTCCATAATGGAATCGGGGGTTCTCGACCTTACGTCACCTTGATAAAGTTGTAGCTTTCACTTGAGTTCTTATGCATGTCTTACGATAAGCGTATAATGATGAGATTACACCGTGCCTAGTTGGCCGGACATGACACCGCTAAGGCGGGCTGCTTATGATTACACTGTGCCTCGATGGCCGGACATGACACCGCTAAGGTAGACTGCTTGATTACACCGTGCCTAGAGGGCCGGACATGACACCACTGGTGGGCAGCGTGTGATGGTTACCCGGACGCGGGTTAACGATGATGGTATATTTGATATGCATAATATGTGTTTTCCTTTAAAAGCTAGCAGGTTATATCTTCGCCTCATGTTTCATTATGTCTTTTTATGCCGCATTATTCATGCCTTACATACTCGCACATTTTTCGCATCGACGCCCTTTTTTGGATGTTGTGTTTTTATTCCCACGGGTGCAGACGGGGAGACGGTGCAGATCCGCAGAGTTCACCGGATTCGGGAGCACTCCACTACTCCGGAGGTGCTACCCATGGTCATATTATTTTGTGTATATATTTGGGTATGACGGGGTCCTGTCCCGTCCTTATGTCTTAGTATTCTAGTAGAGTCTCGTAGATGCGTATGTGTGGGTAGTAGATGTCCCTTGATGACTACATTGTACATTTGTATATCATTTTTGTAGCCGTGAGGGCTTATGTATATATGCATGTGTTGCCTTCGAGATTATATGTGTCCAGGATGAGTATGATGACCAGCATAATGAGTGGTGCTCGGTAGTCAGCTCCGGGTACCTGTCATGGCCCCCTAGTCGGGTCGTGATAGTATTATGCCGCACACTCAACAACCGAGAGTTTCCTTTACCTCACTCGAACTTCAAACTGAGAACCACTCTAAATCTGGCGCATCACATAAACCATTATTCAAGAAGTCTTCCCACTAGAAATTACTGACCAACCTTGGTTATCCCAACAAGAATCAATCATTGTCTATGCAATATCCCAAACTACTAATGAAACGATTCATAATCCGTAGGGCAATCCTTAATTACATAACCAGAACACCTCTAATCAAATTATGCGGTTATCCCACTCATTGGATCAACTCCACAGAGGCATAACATCAGTAGTAGCAGGTACTAGTCGAAACTTACACAATAGATATAATGTCCACACCCTTTGTCCAAGATTAGATGCAACACCTAATAACATCCTTGAGTACTAAAACTTTACACTTGCCCATCACTAGAGTCATTTCTATTAGTCAACCATGGGCCCCCATTAGCCTACGACATAACCGAACCTACTAACTCATCCATGAACCCTTACGTCCACTATACATAGTATAACCGCAACATAACTCTCAAATCAACAAGCTGTTGTTTCGAACGATTTCCCTCACCAATCCTCTAAACATAAACGACCCTACGAACACACCCTTTACTGAAGGACCACAGCTGCCCAGTACCTTAAGTTCCCATTCATCACAAGTAATCTTCCCTCCTGATCTAGACACAACAACCATTTTCTTGAAGGAACCCACAAAACGCTAGTTCTTACTCTACCACTGTTATTCTGTCATGTTGAAGCCCAACTTAACTTTTCACAACCGTATACGAAATCCACCCTCGTACATCTTGAAACCTTATCCTGACGAGCACTTTAGATACCAATTGTTCCCTTCTTATAGCGGAGATTGGTCTATCCAAATTCTCTTCTTGACGCCTCTGTCTCATAAGACAAGAAGTACTCTTACTAGCATACCCTAAGAAATCTTACTTCCCTACACTTTACCACAAAAGTTGCCTTTTATGTCCTTACCCTCAACTCCTTTTTCATTATCTTAACACGGTCACTATCCTCTAGTCGAATCCGATGATCCTCCCCAAGTTACACTTGTTTCCTGATGCTAACATCAACACTCTTTCATTGCTGAATTGTTGACTTGCCATTGATACACTTATGCACAAACCTATCATACTATCTTGACTATGCTGAAACCTTCCAATACCAAACCTAAGAGTCTCTCTCATAGCAGAAGGCTAGACTTAGTTGCGCGTCCGTATCATAGCGTCGCATCTCGTACCTTATCGCACCACGTCATATGAAGCTAATCATTAACGAATTCAAGAACGTGTTCCCACCACTAGTGAGAGAATGAGACAAGGAAATTCAGATAACAATTTGAATCGACTAGATACCAATTTGAATGAAGTAGCACGAAAGGAATGAAAGAGTAGAAGTTTCTTAAATGCCCTCTCGAGGATGGGTATGGACTTCAACGTACCATTCCTGAAGACTCTACTAGACATTGCTCTTGTACTCATGAGACCGGTGAACCTAGAGCTCTGATACCAACTTGTCATGACCCAATATCATTTACTTCTTTTAAGAAAATCAAACACACAAATACGAAATGTGAACACAAAATCGGATACTATAAATAACACAACAAGCGGAAGAAAATCGTTATCATTAAAACTCTCAAAACCGGGTCTTAACTTGTATAAGAGCTTCTAAGGAATGTACAATTTGAAGTAAAATACAAACTCAATAACACACTTCTCTCTAACAATGAGAAATAGCAGAAGTTTATAGATGAAACTCTGAGTCAAGTCGGATCCTCTAATAGCGCACCCAACGTTTCTGATGACTGCTTCGGAAACAATGTGAGGCTCGAACTCACCTGGAAACAACTCTACACCCCATAAGAAGTGTAGCAAGAGTAGTATGAGCACAACTCTACACCCCCAGTAAGTCTCAATGTTCTCTGGTCATAGCCTAGGTGAAAGCTTCTAATCCACAAGCCCGCCAAGTTTCAAGTATAAATCAGGCCATGAATAGGATCAGCTGAAACATAAGATCAGTTAAAATGCAAATATTAGTCAAGGCATATAATCAGTCAATGCAAATGAGTGAATGTATATGCGAGGCAATGCTATGCAATGCACTGGCCAACCTTTCTGTACCAAAAACACATGCTAAGGGCAAAGCATCGTAGCCATGACCCATGGGAGACCCGCAAAGTCTATGTACACCTCGTCCCAGCAAGACAGCTCGGGCATCGAGCACTCTCTGGCTCCGATAAAAAGACCTCGGATCACAAGCACACATTCCGCTCAGGTAACAACCTCGGATCACGGACTCTTATCTCTCTTTTACTCTCTCCAAAAGACCTCGGAGGCCACACTCTCTCACGTATAATGATTTCAAGTTTAACTACCATATCAAGTCACATATGCAATATAGGATATATGCCATGCATAAAATCAACAGTCACATTACCATGTGATGCATATCATAATTCATTTCATTAGAATACCCTTCATTTCCAGATGATGAGTGAGATATCAAGAAACAGAGATGAGAACAGTCAATTCACAAGTGTAACAAATTACGTATGAATTATGGGATGCAAGGCCATGCAATGAAATCCACCTCAAATACACCACATGACACAGGATCAACAGATACTTGCCGTAAAATGCATATCGAACTCCCTTTTTTAATATTTTCCTTCCTTTTTCTGCGAGGCAAGTGAGACGCAATAATGTGCATCATAGAATCAATAATGCAAGCCAAGAATACTGAACACAATTCAAGTCATTACTTTCAGCCTTTCCTTTCCATGAGATAAGTGAGAATCAAATGATAAACAGTTCTATCAACTAACAAACGTATTAGCAAACATGGCGACAAGCCCAAATAACAGCTGACGATACCAACCTAATTGGAACTCACCTCCACATCATGCCCGAAAGCCTATCATGCTTTCCCCGTCAATAACTACCATCTACATACGTGTCCCTAATCGGAGTCTAAATATAAGTAAGTCATAACCTACCTCGAAGTCCAACCAGGTGCAACGAACCTCAAGCCAAAGTCTTCCCCCTTCCGAATAGCTTCTAAATGATCGAAGTCTAGCAATATAGTATTATACATTAGATTACTAGACTAAAGATACCTACAACGTCATCAGCCTATTCGAATTAAAAAACAGCCTTAAAAAGGGAAACCCGAGCCTACAAGAGCGAAATTGGATTAAAAACGGTTTACCCAACACTTAGGAAGTCCAAATGTCAATTCCATCACTAATTAACCTCAACTTAGCATCCATTTCATTATTTCATCGAAATCCCCAATTTATAAGAAAACCCACATTTTAATCTGTTAGGAAACTTGTTTAGAAATCGAAATTGAAGTTAGAAATAGCTAATTCAAGTCACCAATCATGAAATCCTTTCTAAAACATTAAATAATTCCATTAAGAACAACCATTTCCAACCTAGGGTTCATTATCTTTCATCCGTTATTCTCCATAATGAAAACTTAAATGAAAGAGAAATTCAAGCTTAGCAACTACTCACCTCATTGATTACATGATTAGATTCAAGAAGATTCCTCGTCAAAACACGATTTTAGAGCAAAAGATGGTTCAATTTCAACCTAGGGTTTATCAGGCCAAAAACCTCAACTTAAACATGGTTTCCTAATCATGATATTCCCCACCTAAATGATAACATAACAAGATAAGCAGGAATTGAACTTACCTAATGCGAGAACTCTCACAATAATCAACAAATTCGTCCTTAGAACTCCTTTAGACCCTAATTTAGTGAACAGAAAGGAAAGGATTCGAGTTTGGGAATTTAAAGCCATTTAAAAAACAGCGATCTCGCATCTGTGGAACCCGTGTCCGCAGATGTGACCTTGCATCCGCGAAGACGACCTACGGACGCGGACTCACTAACTACCTACTGTCATCTGCGCGATGCGGGACAACTTCCGTACGTGTCGTCCCGTGCCCGCGGAAAAGACTTGCGTGTAACTACTTTGAAAGGCATCCTCGCACCGCGACCAAACCCGCAGAGGCAAAGTTCGGGCAGACGCGGCTGGGGTAACACCGAAGAAGCGGCACAATTTAAAACCAAAGAAAAAAATTGATTTTTCACCAACCTCAACCCAAAACCCGACACTCATCCGAGACCTCCTGAATACAACCTAAATATGCATACCAATGTAACAACACGCTACGAACTCACTCGTGCCCTAAGAATTTCCAATGGAGGTTACCCAAACCCCAAAAGAATCAAGTTTCCAACCAAAGGACAAAAATACCCCCGAGTGCCTCGAGAACCGAACCACTCATCCTACCAAGTTATAATCGACCCTCCGAACCCTATGGAACCTACGAAAATCACTTAAAGGTCCGTTTATCCAAAAGTCAACTATTAGTCAACACTTTTTCAACTTAAAACTTCTAAATTCCTCGAAATCAATTAAGACTTGAACAATCACCTCGGGAATCGTGCCACCCACCCCGCGGGTCACAAACACTCTAACGGAGCTAAGGGAAGGGGTCAATAGGGTTAAAAAGGGTAAAAAGCTAAATGACCACACAGGTCGTTACAGTTGGCCATTACACTTACCATAAGGTGTCAAGTGTAAGTGTAATTCTGGATATAAAAGTTAAACATGAACTCGAGTTCACCTCTTTAGAGGACGAGGGATCGGATAACTAGCTACTGGTGTAGTAGATGGTGTCTGGGGTATTGCGAGCAATAGCATTCTCATGTTAGTAGTGGATTCTTTCCGCATGTGATTGAATTCCTACGTGAAGCTCTTGTAACACCTTAATAAGTATAGCTCTTGATACTCGCAAGTTGCACAAACTATTTGCCAGTATGAATTACGTGTGTTATGGCCATGGTACTGATTTGGTTCTAGTCTACCATGTGCGAAGTGGGAGATGTTGGATATTGAGTTGGGTCGTGGGTCGCCCATGTGGACTGACCCGACCCGATTAGGAGAAATAAACCTGCAGAAAGTTATTAGAAGTTTAAAAAAAGAGTTACCACATACAAGGTAACTTCTACCCTATCATATAACGTGGGTTTGTGGGAAGAAATCGTGTAACTACTGTAACTTCTCTTTTCATATTAAAAGGCAAGGTTTCTTTCTTCTTGAACAGATAATAAAATAAAGATACCGATTTTTTATCTTTCCACAAGAACATAAAAAAGAAAGATATTTAGCTTGTGATATCAACTTTGTTTCCAAGTGATCCAAAGTGGACTTAGGGCAAATTTCTTTGGTGGTAAGATCAGCAACTTCCGCTGCAACTGAAAGGTACACAATTCGTTGTTCTTTCCCTTTATTGATTTTTAACACTCCATCCGTCCCAATTTATATGACACTCTTTCCTTTTTAGTCAGTCTGAAAAAAATGATATTTTTTTATATTTAATAACAATTTAACTTTATGAAATGATTTCTAGCGACACAAATTTCTACGGTTGTATTAGATCACAAGTCTCCTTTATTTCTATATATTGGACTACGTGGCGTAATATTTTATGTTGGGCGGCATATTTTATAAAATCAAACACACCGTTAACTTCTCTCCATTTTCAACCCACAACATAAAGCTGAGGATAAAGAATGAATTTGACGGTGGGAGAGCTTTCAGTTCCAGTGATTCGAGCCTTTGCTGGGGAGAAGGAGTGTAAAGGAATGCGACGTGGTAGAGCACTGAGAAGGTTTGATAAAGAGTTAGCAAAGGGGAATTACAAAGCTGCTCACTCTTTGTTGAAGCAATTACAGTACAAGACTGGTGGCCTACTTGGCTTCGGTTCTGCCAAATTGGTACTCCTTTTGTTCCTCTTCATTTACGTGATACTCTTTTTTCTTTTAGTCAGTTAAAAAAAATATGATTATTTTTTATATTTAATACTCCTTTGATTTTTTTGCTTTCTATATTTAATACTCACTCCATCCAATTTATGTGATAATTTTTTTTTAATCAGGTAAAAAAAAATAACTTTATATATTTAATACTCACTCCCTTTCGCTTTATGTAAGACTCTTTTCTTTTTATTATATTTAATACTTCCTTTGTCTCAATTAATGTGACAACTTTTTCTTTTTAGTAGTTTAAAAAGAGAATAACAACTTTCTTAATACTCTTTCCTTTTCAATTTATATGATACTTTTTTTTTTAGAGGATGTTTGAATTGACTTATTTTAAGTGTTTATTGGCTTTTAAATTCTTTTTTACTTTTTGTGTTATTTGAAAAAAATAAAAAATACTTTTAAACACTTATTTTAGGCTAAAAAGTACAAAAATAAGCCGAAAGCATTTTTTTTTATTGGGCTGGAGGGAGTAGCATTTAAATTCCAATGACAAGCACTTTGCTGTGTATCCTAGTTGTAGGAGGAAAATTTATGCTGATTCGTTCATTGGTATGTTGTTGTGGAGGTGCCTAAAAGATTACCAGCAATGAATAGACAAGAACTATGTATGGTTGATGAATCTTTAGTTGACTCAGTTCTGTGTTCAATCAAATATAGCATCGAGTTTGCTCTATCAGATGAGGAGGTATGAGTTCTGCTTTTTAATTCTGTTTGTTAATATATAGACTTTTCTTGAAAATTTTATTTAAATATTTGGCTTAGCTAGATTATATTCATGTAGGTCTTATTAACGGGAATGGAAGATGATCTGGGGAGTGAAAGCGATGATTCCCCTTATGAAGATCATCAAATGTGTTTGCAAGTAAGACTTTTTAATAGTACTAGTTTCTCGTCACGTGTGTTGCACGTGTATTATCCAATCATGTAAGAAATTTAAGTATTGAAGACTCAAATCTTTAATCTTCTTAGAAAAATAAAGAACTTGGACAATGACTTTCCAATAGTACTTGCATACACAATCAAATTATGCCACAAACTCTTTCATTATTCTTAGTGAACTCGATACTTGATTTTTTACTCAAGGAACAAAGACAAATTGCTATCAGTTTTCTTTATCAGAACTCCAAACATGTAGTGCTTCATAAAGCAATAATCAGATTGACCCAATTCACTGGCAAGCTGAGATGTGTCTCCTTCAGGCCATAAGTAGTGCCACTTGCTTTATCTGGAATTCTGAAAACAACTATTTGACAAATTTAAGGCATGCCTACTGGCATACAAGCTTTAATTCTTCTGTTAGTAGCTATTATTTGTGTACACTATTGAATATCAAGTACATGGTGAGTCTCGCTGTTATGTCAGCTGCTCTTTCTTCATTCAACTTATGTACTGTTTGTTAGACACATTTTAAATGATGGGGCTCATATAGTCTAGCTGTAGCTTAAAAGGTTCATTTTCTGCAGCATGAGGCTGGCCATTTTCTGGTTGGTTACCTGGTCGGGGTCTTACCAAGAAGCTATCAAGTACCTAGTGTAGAAGATATAACACAGGACAAGTTTGCTCAGGGAAATGTGCAGTTTCTTGGCTTTGAATTTCTCAAAGAAGTACGAATGCTATCTTAGTTACTATGAGAATTGTATAAACACCATATCATGGCAACATATGGCCGTAGGATTTCTTTTATTTCAATCTTCTTTAATTTCTTTGGTTTACTGTAGTACCTTAGCAGCATTCATGTATTTTTGCCGACTACACTCCCAATTATGCGATGGGATTAATCTGCATATTTGTCTTTTGTGGTCGCTGCTGTTTTACTTGTTGTCTTTATTCCTCAACAATAACAACTTTAAGCACCTATAGGCACACGGGTGTTACACGTGGATTTTTTAAATCAATTCTTACTAGCCTTCATGAGTTTCTTAAGATGACTACTTCCCCTAAATATGTTGCACTACAGAGAGGAAGATTTCAAATTAGGTTTGTCTCTCTTGTCAGTTTTATTTCGGTGCATAGTCATTCATTTTCAGGTCCAAATAACTGCAGGTTGATATGAGCACTATCTCAAGCAAAAGCTTTACCCAAGGCAAGGTAAGAATAGCTTGTTAAATATGTCAGCTTGAAGCTACCGAAATTCATGTAAGATATGCGGAATAAATGCTAGGGACAGCGATCAAACTGCTGGTTCAATGATCATTATTTTGTAGCCATAATTAAACTATGTGAGACTCGGTCATTTTAGTAGCTTTTCATATAGTCTTCCTCTAGGTAAATTAACTGGAAAATGTTTCTATTAATACAGGACACATAAGAAAGAACAAAAATAGATAGATAGATAGATATATAGCACCCTGGATCTGGAAGACTAAAGCACCCATGAAGGTGGCCTGCTTTTGGGTGGATTGGTACTATAGGACCTTGGTTGACTCAAGACAACCTGCAGAAGAGAGGCTTTGCTTTAATAATAGAAGGTTGCTTATGTGAAAAAGACCAGGAAACTGTGAATCACCTTTTTCTTCATTGAAAAGTCTCAAGGCAGAATTGGGATCTTTTCCTGAATATTTGTGGAGTTTCCTGGGTAATGCCGCACAATGTTAGGAGCCTGTTGGAGAGTTGGCAGAGCCAAAGGATAGTTAAAAGACGGTAGCAGTTTTGGAAAACCACCCGTCTATGCATCTTTTGAAGGACAAGGAAGTCATATCTCTAGAATTGAAAATATACATCTATAAAATTTGTACTTCTGGTTATGAGTAGCATACTGGAAAATGTAGAACAACACTTGGACTGTATAGAGATGCTAGGGAGGAAACTGTAATAGGCTGTCTTTGAGCCTTCTCTTCATGTACTTTTGTGTACCATCTTGTCCTATCAGCATATTGTATTTCTTAAATTACTGGATCATGAGTGTGCCGAAGGCATCCTCGCCTGTCCATCAAATTGTTCAAATTTCTTTTTGATTCCACAATTTGAAATCCTATTATCATGTACTCCCTCTGTTTCAATTTGTTTGTCTTACTTCCCTTTTTAGTCTATTTAAAAAAGAATGTCTCTTTCCTAATATGACAACTCTATAATTTCAACATCCGAGATGGCTTGTTTAAGACCACAAGATTACAGGGCATTTTGGTACATTATACATATCTTTAGTTCAAGGCTACAAGATTCAAAAGTTTATTTCTTAAACTTCCTGCCCAGTCAACTAAGACAAACAAATTGAAACGAAGGGAGTAATTGTTATGAGAAATGATCTAATCAAATAAGCTATTCCACCAGTGTACAAAAACTAACTGCTTTATGTTTGACTGAACTTCGACATTCATGCCTCACGTAAAGATCTTTGTGGGAAAAAATCCACTTAATTGTTATTGCTTTCTGCACAAATAATACGTTCTTTGAGTAACTCATATCCATGCTTTTCTAATCATAACTCCAACTTCCAAGCTTAAAATGCAATGTGTTTGCAGGAAAACAGGGCCAAGATCTCATCCCAGGTCAGATATCTTGCTATTTAGATTCTTTTTGGTTTTATAAAACGTTTGCTAGCCTTGGATCATTATTATTTGATTTGGAGATGGTTGACTTTGCTGTCCCAAGTTGTGCCTCAATACAACAACAACAACAACAACAACATACCCAGTGAAATCCCACAATGTGGGGTCTGGGGAGAATGCAAAGTGTCTTGAGACCATACCCCTATCTCGGAAGATAGGGAGGCTGTTTCCGAAAGACCCTTGGCTCAAGAGAAAACACAACGAGAAAGGTTAGATAAGCACAAGCAGTTCAAAGCAAAATGCAAATGAAAGCAAGAAAGCGAATAAGTCAAAGTAGAGCAGTCTGAAAAAAGGGAGCAGTAGCTACCACAGATAAATAAGATAATCAAGTTGTGCCTCAATGCGTATGTTATATCAGGTGTAGGTGTGAACCTTTATTTCAGATGATTACCATTGACCCACAGATAAATGAATTTAAGTCGCTTAATGGACTAACTCTAGTGTCATTGATACTGTAATGTAACATGATAGCAGCAACCATTGTTGTTGCATGACCCTTGGTTAGTTACAAACAATAGTAACTAAAACAAGGAATGGAATGAAACTGGAAGAAGTTTGAACTAAGCATAAAAGTTCCCTTTGCTCTTCTTTTGATAGCCTCGTTAAGTCGAAATTTTGTTCCTTAAGAGATGTTATCATGATCTTTGACTATATTTCTTAGTCCACACAGTACTGTTGTTCTAGAATCTTATAATTTTCTGGAGTCTGGCTCATTTAACAAGGGCGAAAATGATTATGAGGAGTTGAGTAACTCTCAATAAATAACTAGTCTTTTTTCTATAGCAGACTTTGAACAGGTTCTTGTGTGTAATACTAGGAGGGTTAGCAGCGGAGCACCTGATATTCGGATACTCAGAATTACTTCACTCAGATGTTCAAAAGGTCACATGCTCTCTACAACATTTTGCTTTATGGACGTGGAGCCTAAATAGGGCTAGTCGCTAACTGCTTTTTCATCAACTGTGTGCAGTTGGACAGAGTGCTAAGTTGGTTGTGCCTCAATGAGAATGAAGGTAACTCTCTGGTAAGACGGGCTGTACTTACCACTTTGTCACTATTAAGTCATCATCACGAGGCTCGATCAAGACTAGCAGAGGCCATGGCTTCAAGAAGATCCATTGGTTATTGTATTGATATGATAGAGAGCACTTTGTGAGACCATATGGTTTAGCCTAAATGAGTCACTGACTTGGGGGACCATATCATTTTTAACTCAACAAGTTCCCCTTCCCCATTTTCTTGCAGCATCAGAATACATAAGAGAGGTTACCTAATTCGGGAGACTAAATAATGCTACTCTCCAATCTCTCATAGAGCATTAGAAACTCTATTTAGTAAGTTTCATTTACCCTAGTTGAAATCACCTGGCCCTGCAATGCAGTGTTATTGAGAAGTCCTTTAGAAAGAAGAAAAGGAAAAGTGAGGTCCAGTGGTCTAGATCAGAAGATCACATGTAATGCTGAATGTTTTGCTTAGGTCAATTAAGTCGAACATTAGAATATTATGCTGCATGTTGGGCCTACTCTGTTTGGTGTTCACTGGTGAGATTACTATAGATGCATCCTCGTCGAAGAGACCATTAAACTCTGAAGTTGACTTAACCAACAAAGCAAAGCGGACTCTTTCTTCTCGGTCTATGTCAGTTGCAATCTGCATCTAAGTTATCATGCATTTTCGGAATGGAGAAAAACAAAAAGGAAAGAGACGGAGCTCTCCGTCTTTTAACACTTTGGACTTGCTCCTTAGATAGCAAGAAGCAAACAAGGGTAGGTTTTTAAGTTACTACATATCGACCTTAATGACGTTACTGATAGATAGGTTATTGATCTGATTGTGTCATTAGATTTCAGTTCTTTGTGAGTTAATATGATAATATCAAGCTCAACTTGTAGGATGAGCTATTGTATTTGATCTTGGGATTATGTTCTGTGTTTGTGAAAATAAATCATTTTGGGATTTCATTAGTCATGTATTACATAAATCATTTTGGTGAAATTCGTCAGTTTTTCTTTCGTCAATCTGAGATTTTCCCATTTTGATTACATCAAGATTATCATCGTTATTTTTTATTGGCAACAAAATTATGGATGATATTTTTTACGGAAACCTCTCTTATTGGTGAGCCATTTGTCACGTATGGGAAATTCACAAAATCTTCAAATCCAGCTGTTATTCGTCTAAAAATCATCTAACATATTTTTGTTCAAAAATCATCTCAACAACAGCTTTAACTTGATGACTTTTTTCAATTTAAAAAGCCATGTGGCTTAATATGATTGGCCGCATATTTTATTTAATTTAAAAATAAATCCACCCACTTTTATATCCAAACCCGTTGAGCCGACCCGTTTCTTTTAACCTCAACTTCTGATGTCAATTCACTCTGTGCTATCACCTCTCAAGATAATAGGACGTGTTCTTGTATCTGATTCTGTTTGCAGTTTCAAAGAGATTTATAAGTACACCGGGGATAATTTAGGACCAGCTACGGATGAACCAATTACAATTTTGCTGATTAATTGGGGGTGTCAACGGGATCTTAAGAAGGCTTGAGAAATTGGTCCCTTGGCACGTGATTTTGTAGTGGATAGTCATACACCTATACCTAAACACTTGCATAATTTAAGTGACTAGAGTGATAGGGTTATCGTGCTATACACTAGAAATGATAAGCAGCAGGCTGATTTTGATGTTTCTGCTTTGGCAAATGCAAGTGATTTGAACAGTGACGATGATTTTGAAGAGGAGTTTGATAGTGATAATGATAATAACAGTGAGAGTGAAGAGGAAGATGAAGGTGGGACGAGGAAGAAGAGGAGTTTCTGCGGAAAAAAGAGTAATCCGGTAAGTTTTCCAGGAAATTAAAGAAACGGGTTGGTTCAACGGGTTTGGGTTTAAAAGTGAGTGAGTTTATTTATTAAATAATATACGTGGCCAATCATATTAAGCCACGTGACTTTTTTAAATTGAAAAAAGTCATCAAGTTAAAGGGCGTTAGTTTGAGGGGTATTCTTGAGGCAAAAAAATAGGTTAGGGGTATTTTTAGATCAATAGGTGGAAGAAAGGTATTTGTGAGTCATTTCCCATACATTAAGGATATTTTTGGCCCTTTTCCGTATTTTTTATTAGCAACATACTAGTATCAGTTGCTCATCCTTCACCAAATTAGATTATCTATAGATTGTAATTGTCACAAATTGTTTTAGTAATGGATTTTAGTAGTTTAGCGATATAATGATTTTCGTCCATCATCAAAGCCAGTTTTCTTTGAGTAAACAAGGACGCATTCTTTGAGCAAGTCTGGGAATACATACTAGAGAGTAGAGAAGCAGTCCCTCCTTTACATTAATGTCTAGAAAAGGACTATTTTTCAGCATGCCTTCTGATGAGCATCAAGTCTTCTATCAACATAAATGTACAATACATTCATTTCAGGGTAAATATTTATTCACATTTGATGTTACACTAAACCAATGTAATTTACTATGTAGGGTACTTTCTCCCTTTCAATTTGTTTGTCTTACTCTTTTATTAATCTATTTAAAAAAGAATATCTCTTTCCTTTTCTAACAACCTTTTAATTTCAACTTACACATGACATGTTTAAGATCACAAAATTAAAAGTCATTTTCGTACATTCTACATATCTTTAGTTTAATACTATTAGATTTAAAAGTTTTTTTTTATTATCTTAAACTTCGTGTCAAGTCAAAATCAAACAAACAAATTAAAATAGAGGGAGTAATATTTGTTCACATCGGGTGTTTACACTAAATCAGTAAAAATATGCATTAACATATGTGTAAACGGGATAAGTTTTTACCATAAGCTAGGCTTGTTAATTTGAAGGAAAATGAATATAATACAAACACATATTAGGTACGCGCCAAAAGTGGCACTTGTGCGACTTTGATATCTCCTCAATTCATTTGTTAGGTACTTTTCCTCCAACCACCCGAAATAAGTTGGGGTGGTCCTTCGGTTTTTCGGTTCGGTTTTTTCAAAGTTCGGTTCTGTTTTTCGGTTTCGATTTTTTGAAAGTGGACACCGAACACCGCACCAAATTAGTTCGGTTCGGTTCGGTTTCGTTTTTTCTAATTCGGTTTTTTTTTTAGCAATTACACATCTCTCCATTTATTTTCATTTTTCGTTCTTGATTGCTTCGAGTTACAGAGGTTTACGCTAGATTAAATGTTTGAAGGTTTGATGACTTTAGAATCCAACCATAGTGATCATCCACACATACAAGATAATATCTTTTATATACAAAATATAATGTATTATACAACGTACAATAAAATCATACGAGGTATGTAAAATTTATATAGTGTATAATCAAATTATGTGAGTTATATCTAATTTATTATAATAGGTGAAATAAATTATATGAATATTATTCTATGTATAACATTTTTATTATACTATATTTAACAAAAATCAACACTCAAATTATTATTATACTTGTGTTCAATATCCTGTAATGTTAAATGAAAACTGAGATTTTATTTTTTATGGAACAATGAAAGAAGTTGAGCATAAGGAGGAAGTAGAAAAGGTAAGAAAAAAACGTTGGAAAAAAATCTTGCACAATAAGGAGGAAGTATGAAATTGTATAAAAGCAGTTATACTATGAACAACAAATAGGTATTGGAGTTATTCACATCTGAAGGGTTTCCTTATATATAGCAATTTGATTTATTATAAAACACTTAACCTTCCATGTAATGTTTAATAACATTTAGTTGCTAAGAGTATGTAAATATTACAATATTATTGTCTACTTATGTTTTTTTCCCCAAAAAAAATTGTATTCATGTAGTAAATCTTCAAAAAAAAAAATAAAAAAAAAATTCGGTTTAACCGAAAAACTAGTGAACCGGAACCGAACACCGAAATTGTTATTAAAAAAAAACGAAACCGAACCGAAATACCGAAACCGAAAAACCGAATTAATTTGGTTCGGTCCGTTTTTTCGGTTTTCGGTGTTTCTGCCCACCCCTAGAAATAAGTATTTCCATCCCAACATTGGCTTTTCTTTTGCTTTTTTTGCACTCAGGGATAAATGAAAAATTATCATGAGATACAATTGAATTTTTTCAAACTAGTTCAATTCAAATATTTTTTCTGTTTTCCATATATGTACATGCAATTATATTTTTATCCATTAACTTGTGAATTGGTAGATAATTGCATCAATTGGACAAGGGAATCTGTCAACATCTCAATGTTGTGTCCCAATTTACTACCAAACTCCAATAATTGCCTTGTTTGAACATGTCACAACTTTGCTTTTCCTTTGATATAATCATACGTTGGCATGCAATTGATCGATGATTTTGGTTTGCCGTGGTGACATTTTGTTTCAATTGTTAACAAGGATCAAAGAAGATGAATTATTCAAAAGTCTAGAGCTTTTTTCTGATTTTGGGATATTCAATTTAGAGGCAGAAAAATGTCCATTCATCATCAGGGAAATGCTGACAGCAACAATGTTACAGGTATCCTTTCTCAATTAAAAAAGGAAAAAGAAAAAAAAGAGTTTTCAATTATAAATTTGGGCTCATCATCATGTCTAGCATTAGATTAATTAGTTAAAATCAGCTTGAACAATTTTCTATTTGAGGAAAGGGACAAGTAATTTGGGAATGACCAAAATAATAATAATAATGACAAAAAAGAGAGGACAATAAAAAGTAATTGTAGCGAATGGGAGGAATGATTGAGGCCTGCAGATTTTAGCCTAATATAAAATCCTCAGGTCAGGTTTTTGCATATGGGCATTGTTTGTATCTAGCATGGTTTCACTGAATTCTTGATTGTTTTCTATGTAATCCTAGGGGTGAGGAGAACATGATGTTGGATAGTTTGAACCTGCTTTCTCTTATTTCCGAATTCTATGTTACAGTAAATAAGGCTGAAACATCATCTACTTCTTCAATCTTCAGCATACTTGTTGAATTTTTGTGTCATTTGTGGTGCTTGCGTCTGTGACCAAATTCCTTTTGGTCTCTTTAAAGAGAAATTTGTAACTAACATTTACTTAATATTTCAGATTTTTTTGTTTACGTGCTGTGTTGAATTTGCTAACTGTCAATGAAATGTTAGCTATTATTTCTGCAGAATGCAGTCAACAGTTTTGTGTAATAATAGCTCATGTTTATTTGTGTAGGTTCTTGCCTCTACGAACTTTTGCAAATGGAATCATCTTGTAGTGGTCTTCAACCAGAAAGACGACAGCGTTCTTCAAGTATGTAATATCTTATTCTCAGCTTGAAATGAATGGCAGTTTAGGCCATTGTAGTTTTGAAGAGTTACTCACCATCTTACCCTTTTCTACTGGATAAACATTTTTGGGTTTTCCTTTTTTGGTTTTTTGTGTGTGCACCATGTATACTTGTTGAGTTGCCTAGGATTAGTCACTTTCATGTTGCTACTATGTCAATTTGACCACCATGGAGATACTGTTCCTTAATTTTCTTTTAAACACTGTTGAGTTTTATTCTTCTCCTAAGCATCAAATGCTGTTAATTGGTGTATATTTTCTCAGTTTACATGATTGACCAAGCTTGATTTATAAAGGTCACTCACCTGTACAGCTTTTGCAAGTGTAATCTACTATTATTTTTGTTAGGTCCTCGACATAGACTACAGAGGCTGTTGAGTGAATCTGGCAATAGATCCTGTGCAGACTGTGGATCTCCAGATCCAAAATGGGTGTAAGTATCAGAACATACCAGTTTTATATCACAATTAAAGAAAATTATAAGGTTTATCAATCTCTTTAATTACTTTTTTGATTCATCTTGTAGCTGACCCTTTATTGTCCCATTGTATTTGACTTATGCACCATCCATTACAGAAGCCTTTTACTTCTTGGTCTGAAGTTTTCCTTTATGTTTGTACTTTTTGTATCTCAAATGTAGTTGGGGAAATAATAAATTATCTTTTCGCCTCTTCTTCCATTCAGCAAAACAGTGGTTTGTCAAGATTTAGAATCATTCAAACTTAGGAATACCAGTTGTTTTACATTATTAAGGAAAGTGTTAATGGTAAAACACACCTGAACTATCACTTTTTCGCGAGTTTCACACCCCAACTATCATTTGTTCCCTTTTCCTACCTAGACTATCATCATTTATGTATTATAACACACCTCGAAACTGATTAGGCCAAATATCAGTTGTTCCTTTTCCTACCTGAACTATCACTATCTATTCAACTAGGTATTTTTTAATACATAGATGATGATAGTTCAAGGAGGAAAAGGAGTATATGGTGATAGTTCAGTTAGGAAAAGGGAACAACTGTAGGTGGGGTGTAAAACTCGCGAAAAAAGTGATTGTTGTGTGTTTTTGACCATTATCTCTTTAGAAAATGCTTTCTTTGTTTCCCCTCACTATGTTGGATATCATAAAACCCAGTACTTAGCGGTATCTCTTTTTTTTTTTTTTTTCAAAAGAATCCGACTTTGAAGATCTTCCTTTATTTTGAATAATTGTTGGATAACCTGGTATAATTCCTCTTTTCTGTGTAATTTGACCTCGAGTCCTGAAATTGCTTGCTACATCTATCCCATTTTGTGATATTCAGATCTTTAAGTCTTGGAGTTTTTATATGTATCAAGTGCTCCGGAGTACATCGAAGCCTTGGAGTGCACATATCGAAGGTTGGGTTTTCGAACTTTGCTGTTTGTCTTAACTGCCATATATACCTGATATTGTAGAATGTACTAGAATAATGTTTGATCTATTTTCTTTTTTCTCATGCCCCTTTATCTGAACTAGAATTAATTAATGGAAAACCTAAAAGAGAGTAGATACTTGAAATGTTGAAAGATGGGTAAGAAAGCTGTGACTTGGAAAATTGTGTGGAAATATTATGGAATAAGTACCTAACCTTCTCTTTTCACCTTTGCCTGGAAGAAGCACTTGCTCGAATTTAACCGAAGTTGATTTCAAAACTTGTATCGATATTTCTTTTCATTTGGGTAGTAAGAAATTTCTGCAAAGCATGATTTATTGTCGGGTATGAACAAAGTCCCACATGGAAAATAGAAAAGAAAAAGTAGTCATTTATTGTTGGATACTTTTAATAGTGTGCGATCTTTTTAGGGAAAACCATGCAGGTTTGGCCCAGAGCCGACAATATCATACCATGTTAAGAGTATTGTTTTAGCCCAACATTTATTTCCATCTTATTCATTGTGAATCATGATTTAGCTTCTTCTATCTATTCTAAGCTAAAAATAAGGAGAATTTACTGATTCATTAGCTGTTTAATGTTGTTCAGATGAATAATGTTGTATAGAGGGTCTGTACCCTTCATGTGTGTTTTTGCAAAATATCAAGTTACATGATCAACTATGTTTGTTTTGTTTCTGACTGGGTAGCAGGTACCATTCCTGTATTTGATAATCTTTCCCCTTTCCATTGGGAACAAAACAAAGATTAAATATTTAATGTCATGATTAATAGGTTCTATCAGTGAAGCTCGACGAGTGGACAGACGACCAGGTTGATAGTATGATAGAGATGGGTGGAAATACTGCGGCAAACATGAAGTACGAAGCTTCCATTCCTGATAATTACAGGAAGCCCAGACCTGAGTCATCAATAGAACAGCGTACTGACTTTATCAGGTAACATAAATGTGACCATCAGATTTAGGTATATATGAGTCGCAATCTATTCTGAATCGAAAATCCACTACTCAGGAGAAAATATGAGATGCAGCAATTTCTAAACTCTGATGTACAGATTGTCTGCCCCTTCCCACCATCATCGTCCTCACGCTGCAATTCCTTAAGCCTTTCTTGTAGTTTGGCCATCGATAAGAGACATTATGAGAAGCAATCCACTGGGCATCGCATCCATGGCATAGGCCATGCATTTCGGAATAGCTGGAGAAGGAAAGAATCTGAACACAGGACCACCAAGAAAAGTAACTCAATGGTAATAACTTATTCTCTAAGGAACAAAATCTTCTGCACTTATTTTGACAGAACCAAAGTGAATAGTATAATTTTCTTGTGTCCATGCTGCTTCCCAACTTACATGGAATGCAAATGGGTAAGGTAACTTAATAATGAAAAAGCTTACCTTACGGGATGAGAAAGGTGAAAGGGCCTTTTTATAGAGAGAGAGAGAGAGAGAGTAAGGCAGGGTTTTATGGGGTTCTGAAGTAAAACTTTCAGAGATGGAATGCGAAGTCTTTCGTGCTCCTCCTCGACCCTATTGTCAATAGTGTTCTTTAGCAGGAGGTTGGCTAATGCTTTGGCTTCAAAATTGAACAAAAGTAAATCCCAGGCTTTGTTTAAGAATTGTTCCTTACATAATCTATAGAGAGAAAATGATTGTTTCATATGTCATTCCAAAGACAATCAAGCAATTCTATTAGATCACGGACTGAATTCTTCTTATATCATACTTAACATATTCTCAGTGTTGTAAATTGAACCTCAATCCTGCTTATTTTACCTATAGGCAGGTATGGTTGAATTTATAGGATTAATAAAAGTCAATGTGGTGAGAGGGACCAATCTAGCTGTTCGTGATGTGGTAACAAGTGATCCTTATGTAATTCTCTCCTTGGGAAGCCAGGTAAATGCTAT
The DNA here is from genome assembly GCF_029784015.1 of Lycium ferocissimum. Taxonomy (NCBI): domain Eukaryota; kingdom Viridiplantae; phylum Streptophyta; class Magnoliopsida; order Solanales; family Solanaceae; genus Lycium; species Lycium ferocissimum. The sequence goes on along the minus strand of NC_081342.1, from coordinate 46,092,468 downwards.
TTCTAGTGGAGTTTTCTCATTTTTTCCATTAGTGCAGGCTAATATTTGAAGTATACTAAGAATCCTTCTTCAGAAAATCTTTTGGTTGACACACTAAGGATCTTTTCCATTAGTGCAGGCTAATATTTTCTCATACTAAATTCAGCTCTGAACTTCTTTTGGTTGCAGTCAGTCAAGACGCGTGTCATAAAGAACAATCTTAACCCAGTTTGGAATGAAAAGCTAATGTTGTCAATCCCAGAAAATATTCCTCCTTTAAAAGTGGTATGCTTTTTTCTGTCATTTTATTAGCTATTAAATGTGAAGAAGGGCAGTTATATGAACATACCAGCAAATGTAATACAAAAGGGACTTGAGAGGGGCAATTAATTATATGAACATACCAGCAAATGTAATATAAAAGGGACTTGAGATAAGCTGCAATTGTTGGCCCCAATTGCCATAAATTTATGCACATTTTGTCTTAATAAAATTTATCTGCATGTGTGAGAGAATTGTTCAGGCCACCCTAATGATCTTAGGCATGGTTTCGCAGCTTGTGTATGACAAGGATACGTTTACAACGGACGACTTCATGGGGGAAGCTGAGATTGATATCCAGCCCCTTGTTACTGCTGCAAAAGCATCTGAAAATTCAACACTTAGTGAATCAATGCCGCTTGGGAAATGGAAAGCAAGCAAAGACAACACTTTAGTTAAAGATGGTCTAATCAGTCTAATAGATGGTAAGGTGAAACAGGAGATTAGTGTGAAGCTTCAGAATGTTGAAAGAGGAGTACTTGAGATTGAGCTTGAATGTGTTCCTCTCACGCAATAGCAGATGCAAGGAAAGCAAAGACTGAACGAAACTAACTTCAAGCATATATAGCGGTGATATTTAACATGGTTAATGCTTGGCAGCTATGTATGAGGATCCTCTATCTGAGCCAAAGTGAAGCTTTTGGTTGCATTTGAGTTAGTCAAGTGCTTCAAACGTGGACGCATAGAAGAAGGAAACACAATATGCAGGCAAAGTTATATGAACTTGGTTATCATTGCCAGAATTTTTAGACTGGATTAGTCGCAAAAAGTGAATTATGCTTGTTAGATGACACTCGTTATACGTGGCTGAAATGGTGAAGGGTCGACCAATTGAAGGGACAAGTGTAGACTATGGTAGAAAGGCAAGGAAATCTGGAATGACACCATCATTTAACTTTTGCTGTCATATTTGACTTTTGATATTGCTAGGGCAGATAACTTCTTAATGAACTGTATGATGCAGTAAGAATGTTCTAACCAAAAAGGCCGTTTGTCTGGCTGTACTAATGTTCATTATATTACACTTTGTTATTTTCTTTTTTTCAAATTGATGATAATACAATATTTCAGTATTAGGACAATAACATTGATCGCCATAACTCTTATCATTTAGGAGTGAACCTACAAAGTATATGAAAAGAATAAATACAGAGAGCTAACTTATTTCAGGATAATTGATTTAATACTTTAAAGTTCAAAGGGCTTTTGCCTCATTATGTCTTTGGCTAACATTTCTAGTGAGCCTGGAAGTTGCAGTTCATAATTTAACAAATCTTTGATAGGCCACTTAAACGAGACTTAAAACGATTGTCCATTCTCTATATGGGGATGTTCTAGCATAATTGATACACTTCCTAAATGTAAGTATACAAGTATTAAATTATAAATTCATTAAGATTTAACTTACAGGAAATGTGACTATTTTTTAGTGTTCCGTACGAAGGAAAATGTTTTCTTGTAACATGTTTTAAGTGGGTTCTTACTTATTTTCTAGTGTTCGGTATGTAAGCAAAAAATATTATCCTAAAAGCATTTGTGTATAATTTAGACAAATATTACGGGAGGTTGTTACGGTCCCATGATATGGATCTAGTTATGGGACACTGCGAAATGAAATCAGATGTTTTCTTCCTACGACCTATGGTGCTGGTTCATTAAGAGAGATCCTGCAATCTCTTGACTTGAAGTGTTCAAAAGCTGGAATAATTTTCTGCCTAGATTTCATGAGATAAATATAGAGTTTAAATACAATACTGATAACATAACTATCCCTAGAAACTAGGATATGGTTTCATACCATTACTGGAATGAGAAACTGCAAATTAAATAACTACGACAAAGAAACTGCAAATAACTACTACACAGAAATAACTACTGCAAAGCACTACTACTGTAAACTATTAGAAGACCAATGACTGCTAACATTACTCCCCTCCTTGAAATCGTGCTTGTCCTCAAGCGTTATGTGTGAAAAGTACAAATATTTTCCTCTTTTTCAGCAAATTCTTCCTCATTGTCAATAGAATCAATCCGGAATAATTTCTTGCACTGATGGCCCGAATGAGTAGATTGTCACAAATGAAACAGAGCCTTTTATGCCATCTTTCATCCATTTCAAAATCTGACGAATTTCTTCACAAATATGGCGGGTTGTTGAGGTGAGAAATTTGTTGCCTTTGTCTTTGATCTACAGGCATCTAACAATTGCGAACAAAGGGGTTGTTCCTTGCATTCATAAAGTCGGGAACAACTCATTACTGTAGTCAAATTTGGAGGACTGTGCAACTCTACCTCAATTACTATGTAATCAGCAAGACCACTAATGTAAAGTTCAATTTCTGCTCTTGTGTAAGGTACCGTACCCGCAAAACTAATTTCTCAAACTTTTCTTGGTAATATGCCACAGATTCAATTTGGCGTAACTTAGCCAATTTCTCCAACTTTTGACTTTTAATTGGTGGTCCAAAACGAATAATGCATTGATGTTTGAACTCATTCCAAGAGCATTGAGGCATATCTTTCTCTAGCTGAAGAAATCAAAGTTGTGTAATTCCTTTCAAATGAAAAGAAGCAAGTCTGATTTTTTCTGCTTCTGGTGTTTCTTTGGTGTTGAAAGAAATACTCACACCTGTTCAGCCATCCCAAGGGGTCCTCGTGGCCACAAAATCGTGGAAAATCTGTTACACCTTGGAATTCCGGGTTGTTGAGCGGTGAGTAGACTAACGTAAGTTAAGGTGTATATGATGTCCCTACAAGTAAGAAGGGATACTTAATGGTTCTAATTAAGATTCCAAAGACATTTGAGGCAAGGGAGGAAAGTTCATCAAAATGAAACTTCACTGTATTTCTGCGAAAGGGGGGTTCGACGGCCGTTATTTGTACCGTCAGGCGGGTCGACACTTCGTCGCTTGTGCCGTAGAATTGATTTAGCGCAAAGACCATTCGATGGAGTAGATCGACGGATCGTCCTTCTCACCGTAGAATGAAAGGAAACGAAAGTTGCTCACTGGAAATTTCAGGACTTTGACGGTCAGATCGCCCCGTCGATCTGATCGACGCTTCGTTGTTCGTATCGTATAATTGCCCGACGGGTCAGATTTTTTATATAAATGGACGATCCAAGCTCCTTTTTTTTTTTTCATTTATCAGCTTCTCCAACCCTCTCCACACCTCTAGAACCTTCCCCACACTATATCAACATAAACCCATGATAAATCAAAGATTAAACACCAAAACTTAGTAGAATCAAGTGCAAGGATGTTCTCTAGGGCTTGTCGAAATCAAGAATTCCATTGAAATTAAAGCTAGGGTTTTCTCCAAGTGAAGTATCTTAATTCAAAGATCGTTCCTACACAATCAAAGGTGATTTTTATGTTCATTTCATGTTATTAAGAATATTGAGTGGTTGAAAGACTTAGATTGAGAAGGAAGGTAGAATATGGAGCTCAAATGTGAAAATAATGGTATTTTTGAATAGTAACTTGACTTGAATCATAATTCTTGACATGTTATGGGTATAACCTTGTTGTGAATGATATTAAGAATATTGAGGAAGTGTTATATGTGAATGAATACAACGTTGGGTGGTAACTAAGGTTATGGATGACTTTGAGAGGGAATTTTGAGAATTAGATAATATCTAGCTTAACAACGTTTATTGATAATGATACTATGGATATTATTATTGATGTTTGGGAGTTGTTGTATTGTATGGAGAAAGTTGTAGAAACAAAGAAAGTGCTGCCCAATTCTCGTTAGCCCTTAGTCGCCTTAGCTTAGCTTCAAGTATGTTTCTGGTCATTTAATCTTAGTACGAATTTGCTTGAATGTAGAATCGTGAACTTGGAGGGAAGCGTTTAGTTGGCAAAGTTAGAGAGATGTAAAGGTATGTAAGGCTATTCCCCCTTCTTTCTAAGGCATGACTCTTACAACATGATTTTCCCTACTTTTCCATGACTTTCTTACATCCCGAAAGCTGTAAGTCTATGATTATTAAGAGCTTCTCCTGAGATAAAGATAGATATGCATTATGATAATTATAACGATAATGATAATGATGGTTCTATGTCTAGAGATTCTAAAGCTTATGAAAGGATGCTATTATGGGACTAATGAACTTGATGTATGATTTCCTTGATTGTTATTCATCATTGATAGTCTCACCTCATAATTCTAGTTCCTTCGAGGTGAGACATGATGATCTTGATTGTTCCATAAGATAATAGGAGGTTACCGACCTTACGTCACTCCGATAGAGTTATAGCTTTTACTTGAGCTTTTATGCATGCTTCATGTTGAGTGTATAATGATGATTACACCATGCCTAGATGGCCGGGCAGCACCGCTAAGGCGGGCGGCTTATTACACCGTGTCTATATGGCATGGGCAGACACCACTAGTGGGGGGCGTGAGATGGTTACCCCGGACGCGGGCTAATGATGTTATTGATTCAGACAGTCTATGCATGTATATGTGATATGTTTTAAAGATAAAAGTGAGCATGTATGATTCCGCCGCAAGAGGCAAGCAGTGACAGTTACCTTTCCTTCCCATGCCTTCTATATTTCCTTATTATGTTATCATATATGCCTTATACTCAGTACAATGTTTGTACTGACGTCCTTTCTTTTATGGAGGCTGTGTTCATGCCCACAGGTAGATAGCGAGACGGCGTAGACGCTTAGGAGCTTACTCAGCAGATTTGCAGGAGCACTCCACTACTCTAGAGTTAGAGGGCATGGCGGGGTCCTGTCCCTTCCTTATGATTACGGTATTCTAGTTAGAGGCTCGTAGATACTCATGTGTGGGTTGTAGATGCTATGTGGCCCTCTTCATTGTAGATTTTGTACATTATTTTGTAGCCTTATGGGCCTATGCTTATACATGTTTTGGGAAATGTTTAGAGATTGCTTCATGATAAGTTTGTATTGAGAATGATGCATGGTCAGGTCGAGCATGATAGTCAGCATGATAAGTGGTGCTCGGTAGTCAGCTCCGGGTACCCGACGTGGCCCTAGTTGGGTCGTGAAAAAATCCAACTTTGAATATTTAGGGATGATGTACTTTCCACTAGTTTCTGATCCTGAACCTATAACCGCTGCTTTACATTTCCAACCTCGATTGTCCTTTGTCATTCTCAGTTGATTCAACATCAGCCTTCGAATTTGCTAAATCCATCGTGAGTGCACCTAAATGAGCATTTATGGCTTCCTGTCTTGATGAGTTGGCTGCGCGTTCTTCTTGGAACAAAGTCAACTGTGCTAATTGTTATTGGATTAGATCTCCCATAGCTCCTGGCTCTGATACCAAGTTGTTACGGCCCCTTATATGGATCTAGTTATGGGACGCTGCGAGATGTAATCAGATGTTTTCTTTGTACGACCTATGGTACTGGTTCATTAAGAGAGAACATGCAATCTCTTGAGTTAAAGTACTCAAAAATTAGAATAATTTTCTACCTAGATTTCGTGGGATAAACGTATAGTTTAAATACAATACTGATAAGATAACTATCCGTACAAACTAGGGTATAGTTTCCTACCATTCTTTGGAATGAGAAACTACAAATAACTACTACAAAGAAACTATAAGTAACTACTACATTGAAATAACTACTACAAATTACTACTACTGTAAATTATTGGAAGATCAAGGATTGCTAACAGAGGTGGGGGTGGGGAATTGGAGGTGGAGTGTGGGGTGGGTGGGGGGGGGGGGGAGTGAATATGAGGAGTGTTGGAGGGTGGGGCAGATACAATTAATGTGGAAAAACACTTGTGGAACTTATTTTCCTTACTTTCACTAGCGAAGTCATTTTCCTCATTTTCAAGGAACTTGTTTTCCTAAAATGTTTTTCAAGAATTTTGATCATCAGAACATGGAAAAATTAAAAAACATTTTTGGTGGAATATTTTCCTCCATACACAACCTAAATGTCAACATTTGAACAACACTTCGACTTTTTTTCTGCAACAACCAACTATAACTGTTTGCTAGTCAGATAAACTTCTTTATCTCTATTTCAAGGAGAAATCTATCAAATTAAATGAGAAACAGGGTGCTAATAAGCTTAACCAGACGTGTCAAAGTCTAAAATTCAACTAGATTTGATTCTATTTTATGGTACATGAAGTAGTGTACGTCAAGCAATCAATTACTATTCGACCATTGAGGAATATATTTTTCAGATTAATAAAAGCACACTGATGCATCCTTAACTTAGCCCCGCGCTATCCGCCCACACCCCACCTACCTACCTACCCCTCGCCCTAATGGCTACCCAAGGGCACACCTCAGTTACCTGCCTACCCCCTTCACCCTGCTCCTACCCAGCCTACCCCAGGCTGTCCCTGACCCATACCCCACATACTTGCCTACCTCTGCCTTACCTAAATTTGCCTCTCTCCTGTCGTTCCTTCTACTCTCACCATCAAAAGTTTCACTCCGAATTCAAAAAAACCTCATATTGTTTGATATTTTGCACAACCTAATGTCTATCCTAAGCAGTACCAGATTTTTGCCTATGGAATAGAACATGTTACTCTACCTTTTCCAAGCTAGCATTTGCGAAATAGTAAAGAACGGTAAAGTAAGAACACAACAAGTTTAAGTAGAAACTGTAACATCCCGTAAATCCAGATTAGGTGTGAGTGTGTTAAATGAGTATTAATGTGACATTTTAGGCATGTGGAGTCCTATCGGGATGAGTTTGGGTTGAAATAGGTGTTTTGGAATCAAGACGGATAGTGAGGTGCATAAGATTCGATAGAATCGACTAAGTTTTTGATAGGTCTGTCTTCCAGCTTGATTTAATGAATATCTATTGGGAATTTGAGAAAAAACTTCCGATGAAAGTTATAGCCCTTTGAAATACCTTTCCATCCGAATACTGTAGAGGTCAAACAGATATCTGCACAAAAAGTTATGATCATTTCTTGAAGGGTCGCAGAGCAGTCCGCTGGACACGCATTTGTGACCGCATATGACCATTTTACTGATAGGCCGCAGAGCAGTCCGCTGGACACGCAGCTGCGATCGCAGAACGTGAAATGCGTCGCAGATGGCCATCTGCGACACATTTCCCAACTCATTTGGGCCAAATTGTTAGGCCCGAAGTTTCCAACATTCTATTTCAAAGGTGCGTTAGAATCTGTGACCGCAGAAGGCCATCTGCGGCGCAGATGCCAATGCAGATGCACCCGAGGTTTATTAAAATTGCATTTTTCTGAATTTTTATTCCACTTTTTAGTTGTCCAAGCCATAACACGACATTTATCTCCTCTCCTCATCTTCCCACATCTAGGTAAGTCTCTCCCATGTATTCCTAAGTAATTTTAACACTTATACATGGATTCTTAACAAGATTCTACACTACAGTCTTAGGGTTTTCAAGAAAACCCTACTCAAGGTTTCAAGTTCAGATTCATGGGGGTTCTTCTTCAAAATTTCAGACTTTTCCTTCAAGTTTTGGAGCAATTAAGGTATGTGGGGTTTCTATCAACGTGTGGGAACATCTTTGTTCATCCCCACGCCATGTTTGATCCATGAAACATTTTTTGCCTCATAATCAAGATTATGCTCTAGTTCATAATAACTCTAAATACATGTATAACTATATATCATACTTACTCTACAGTTTCGTTAATTGTATTCATGATACGTCTTTATGATTGTCATGAACTTGTCCGTAATCTACAAATGCTCATGCTTTGAATTTCATGGGTTCTCAAATTACAAGTCATGAACCAATATTACACTACTCCATGAATCTTACATGTTTTCATGCTTTACACAAGTTATATTAAATATCTATATACATGTGATATTATACTTATAGCCATGTTTATGTCACGACCCAACCGGAGGGCCATGACGGGCACCCGGTGCTAACCCACCCGGGTACCTCTTATCGTACTCTCATATTCACATCTAGGTGGGCCACATGGCCTACGCATGATTTCTATACATCAATAATGCTAAACTCATTGGGCAACAACACATTCATAACATCATCAACAATCATGCCCATATCCATATACACAAGCCGACGAGGCTATCAAAATAATATACAAAATATGAGCCGACAAGGCTGCAAGACATCTAACCATACACAACTGTCTATGAGCCTCTAAGAAGAGTATGTAACATCATGTAGGCGGGATAGGACCCCGCCATGCCCATATGTATGTACACAAAGAATAATACCCAAAAGTTGTAGCTCCGGATGAAATAGAGCTCCTCTATGCAGTCCCTGAATAAGAAATCTATGGACCAAGCCTGTCTCCCTGTCCACCTGCGGGCATGACGCAGCGTTCACAAACAAAAGGACGTCAGTACGAATAATGTACTGAGTAGGTAAAGCATAATCAACATCATAATAGGAGCATAAGAAATAGCATAAGAAATGACATAAGATAGAAGAATCAGGAGGTAATAGAGCCATTTGTACCTCTATTAGCCATCATCATAGTTACTTACTTGCCTTTCATAGGGACCTTCCATTTCCAATTATTGCTCATGACTATATATATATATATATATATATATATATATATATATATATATATATATATATATATATATATATATATATATATATACATATACATCATATATATATATCCGTATTCGTACCCATATCCGGATCCATATCATACCCGACCATGAAGGTTCGGTGGTTCACATACTCGGCCATGACAAGGCTCGGTGATTATACATACCTGGCCCTACTAAGGCTCAGTGTTATCCGTACCCAACTGCAGAGGTACGTGCGCGATAAGTATCATACTCGGCCATATAAGCTCGGTGGTACATAATAGTCATACATAATTAGACATGTATACATACAAGTCCATAAGTATCATCGACATCATTGCTATCATCATTTTCGTTACATCTCTCCTTAGAGGATCAACTATCATATAAAGGAGGTACTAGTATCGTGAAAGTATCGAGAATCATGAGCTTTGGTAACCTTAGAGATAAAGTCATTTGGAAGACATTATGGAACTCATGAAAGGATATATAGCAAAGGAACCATGCCTTAATGAAAGAAGGGTTAGCCTTACACACCTCTTCGTCTTTTTAACTACTTAACGTTCACCGTCGAAGCTTGAACAATCTACATTTAGAAGGATTCATACCATGGTTAAGCTTTAATGATACTCTTAAATTCAAACTAGAATAATTCATGATCTAATGAAAATTGGGCAGCATTTCCCCTATTTCATCAACTTCCACCATATTACAAAACAACTCCCAACAACCACAATATCATAATCAAGTAATCACATTCCATTAAGCCTTCAAAATTCATCCTTATGTTCAACTTATACCAACAACCTCACACCCATTTTAGCACATTTTCATACAATGCTTCCTTATCACTATTACTACCTTCCATAACAAGATTATATCCATATTATACTAAGAATCATGACTCAAGTTAGCTTACTACTCAAAAACATCATAAAAGTTACATTTAGCCCTCATTTTCTACTTTCTTCTTCTACCCAAGTTCTTCAACAACCAAGCATTCATGATAACATGAAATAAGCATGAAAACTAACCTTTTATCACATGGGGATGAGCTTTGGAGCAGCTATCAACTTATGTGAAAACCCTAGCTTCAATACCCAAGAATTCCTTGTAGCCTACTAACCCTAGCAAGACTCCTAACACATGGGTACCTTGATTCTTACCTCTTGATCTTTGTTTTCTCTTGGATTGGGGTGGAATATGCTTGGAGAAGGGTTTGGAGCTCTCAAGACTTGTCGAAAGTGAAAAATGAAATAAATGAACAAAGGCCATCTATTTATATAAAAAGTTAAAAATTTGCCCGATGGACTTATACGGACCACTTATACGGTCCGTATAAGTGGACCGTATAACACCACCATGGGAAAGTCCCTTTCTGATACAGGTCAAGTTATACGGATCCCCTTATACGGACCGTATAATGTTATACGGACCGTATAAGTGGTCGTATAACACCATTAAGAAAATGACCCTTTCTGTGAAGGTCCTGTTATACGGGCCCTCCTTATACGGACCGTATAAGTGGTCGTATAACTCTCAGTTATGCGAAACTTTCTCTCCATGATTCGTTTGACTTTCAATCCTCGTGGAACCTTCTTGGCACTTACATAATACTTCATTAACCATACAATAGGCCTTATAGCAGCCCCTCAAGACATCACCAATTAAATATTAGCTCATTTATAGCGAAAACCTTTCCGAACACGACCATATTTCACTTCATTCAACAAATTAAATTTCACACATTCGTACAACTTCAAAATCTTATGGTACGCACTTTAAGCAATCTAATACTTCCCTTAATCTCGTAAGGATTTCATAATCGCCTTAAGCTCACATTAGCCTATCCACAAGGCAACAAATGAGAAATTTCTGAGGTGTAACATTCTCCCCCCCCCCTTGGAATATTCGTCCTTGAATGTTAGGTTCTTGGGAATTCTATAAAAATTGCGCCAAAGTTACCTCTATAATATGGCACTACCATCCTGCAATAGCAACCCAAAATACATCGCCTCAAAGGACTACAACAACAATATCAATAACCATGGCCACACACGACCAGGAAAAAAACATCAAGGAAAACACTACATACCTGAGGATAATGGCGTCTCTGCCTGAGTCTCCTCTGGGGGTGAAAATAAATGCGGGTACCTAAACTTCATGTCTTCTTCGGCTTCCCAAGTCATTTCCTCTCTATTATTATTCTTCCATAAAACTTTAACTGAAGCTACCTCTTTGGTCCTGAGTTTCCGTACTTGCCTATCTAAAATGGCAATGGGGACTTCTTCATAAGACAATTGTTTGGTAACTTGGACATCATCTATTGGTACAAATTCTAGAAGGATCTCCAATGCACTTACGCAGCATCGATACATGGAAGACTGGGTGAACTGACTCCAAATCAGGAGGTAGATCTAATTCGTAAGCTACCTGGCCTACCTTGCGTATAATATCATAAGGTCTAATGTACCGGGGACTAAGCTTTCCCTTCTTGCCAAATCTAATGACGCCCTTCATTGGCGACACCTTCAGGAATACCCAATCTTTTGCTTGGAACTCTAAGTCTCTTCGACGATTATCTACATAGGATTTCTGACGACTCTAGGCTGTTAATAATCGATCTTGTATAAGCTTGACTTTCTCTATAGCTTGCTGGACCAAGTCTGGCCCTATCAATTTGGCCTCTCCTACTTCGAACCACCCAATTGGGGATCTACACTTTCGCCCATATAAAGCCTCATACGGGGCTATCTGGATGCTAGAATGATAGCTATTGTTATAAAAAAATTCAATAAGTGGTAAGTGATCATCCCAATTACCTCCAAAATCCAACATGCATACCCGTAGCATATCCTCAAGAGTCTGAATGGTACGTTCAGCATGTTCGTTAGTCTGCAGGTGAAATGCCATGCCAAGACTCACCTGAGTCCCCAAACCTTCTTCGAAAGATTTCCAAAAATTGGCTGTAAACTGAGTCCCTCTATCAGAGATAATAGATGCTATAACACCGTGAAGTCACACTATCTCTTTAACATAAAGCTTTACATAATCTTCTGCTACATATGTAGTTCTGACCGGTAAGAAATGCGCTGACTTCGTGAGTCTATCCACAATCACCCATATAGAATCATACTTACGTCGAGAACGGGGTAAGCCTGTAATGAAATCCATGTTAATTACTTCCCATTTCCAAGTTGGAATTTCTATAGCTTGCAATAATTCGCCCGACTTTTGGCGCTCAATTTTCACTTGCTGACAGTTAGGACATTGAGCTACGTATTCTGCTATTTATTTCTTTATCCCATTCCACCAATAAATAGATTTAAGATCATGATACATATTCGTTGCTCCGGGGTGAACGGAATAACGGGAATAATGGGCTTCTCTCAATATTTGGTGGCGTAATCCTGCAACATCAGGAACACATAACCTGCCTCGGCATCGGAGAACTCCATCTCCAGAAATCTCAAATGATGACTTCTCTTTCTGAGGGAGTGTATTTCTGTAATGAATTAGCATGGGATCTTCGTATTGTCGCTCTTTCACTTCCACTACTAGCGATGAGACCGCTGCATTTTGAATGACAACTCCCATACTACCTTAGTCCACTACTCGAACTCCTAGGCTAGCTAATTCTTTGGAGCTCACGAACTATCTCTCTTTTCTCTAGCTGAACATCGCATAAACTTCCCATGGATCTACGGCTAAGAGCATTAGCCATAACATTTGCTTTCCCGGGATGATATAAGATGTTAACATCATAGTCTTTCAACAATTCCAACCATCGCATAATTCTGTCGTAAAATCAATTCTTTCTGCTTGAAGATATCTAAAGGCTCTTATAATTGTATAAATATCAACGTGGACGCCGTACAAATAATGTCTCCACATTTTCAACGCATGAATCCTTTGCGGCCAATTCAAGATCATGGGTCGGATAATTCTTCTCATGTTTTCATAATTGCCTTGAAGCATACGCAATCACCTTACCATGTTGCATCAACACACAGCCTAGCCTAACGCCTGAAGCATCACAATAGATATCATAACCTTCCGATCCCTGCGGAAGTGTCGGGATCGGCGGTGGTTAATCTATCCTTTAGCTCTTGAAAACTACGTTCACAAGCATCTGTCCATTGAAACTTAGCTGATTTCTAGGTCAGCTTCGTGAGTGGTGCAGAAATAGAAGAAAAGCCTTCTACAAACCTCCTGTAATAGCCTGCTAAACTCAAAAAACTACGAACTTCCATAGGGGTTATGGGCCTTAGCCAAGTCTTCACGGTCTCAATCTTTTGGGTATCTACCCGAATACCATAGGTTGAAATAATATGCCCCAAAAAGGTCACTGAGTTCAATCAAAACTCACACTTAGAAAATTTGGCAAATAACTCTCGAGTTTGAAGAACTCTAAGAACGGTATGCAAATGATCCGCATGTTCTGCCTCGGACCTAGAATATACCAGGATATCGTCGATGAACACAATCACAAATAAATCTAGGAAGGGCCTGAACACATTGTTCATCAAATCCATAAATACTGCCGGTGCATTAGTTAGCCCAAACGACATTACCCGGAACTTAAAATAGCCGTATCTAGTTCTGAAGGTTGTCTTAGGAATATCTTTCTCCCTAACTCGCACTTTATGATACCCGGATCTTAAATCTATCTTTAAAAATCATTTGGTGCCTTGTAATTGGTCAAATAAGTTGTCAATCCTTGGGAGCGAATATTTGTTCTTGATCGTCACTTTATTCAGTTACCGATAGTCAATGCACATTCGCAAGGAACCATCTTTCTTTCGCACAAACAACATGGGTGCTCCCCATGGGGAAGAACTAGGCCTAATAAAACCTTTCTCAAGCAAGTCCTTCAATTGCTCCTTCAACTCTTTTAACTCTGCGGGAGCCATTCTGTAAGGAGGAATAGATATGGGCATGGTGTCCGGTAGCACATCTATAACGAAATCAATCTCCCGCTCCGGAGGGAGGCCTAGAAGCTCTTCCGAAAATACATCCGGGAACTCATTCACCACGGGAACAGACTGAAGAGTTAGTGGTTTTTCTTCTACATCTTGGACCCAAACTAGATGGTAAATACAACCTTTTGTGATCATTTTCCTTGCCTTTAACTAGGAAATAAACCTACCTTTCGGGGATGCGGTATTTTCTTTCCATTCTAAAACTGGTTCTCTTGGAAACTGGAAGCAAATATTTTTATTCTACAATCAACATTGGCATAGCAAGAAGCCAACCAATCCATGCCCATGATAACATCAAAGTCCACCATTTTTAACTCATGTAAATCAATCATAGCATGATGGTCACAAATCACAACTACACAATTTCTATATACTCGACTAGCGATTATTGAAAGCGATGTGACAGTAAATATGAACATATATGAAAAGGGTCATTTGCCCGGGGGTGAGGATGAGACCTAGATATGAACATGCACATTTGACCAGGGGTGAGGATGTGGCCTAGTTATAGGCTCGGATCCGAGTTCTTAATCCTAAGAACGTTACTTTGTGTTCATAAGAAAATGAGTGCATTTTGATATCTGAAAGAGGCTTTTGATGCTCCCTAATAAGAGGAGGGGGATCAGTTCAATCAGTTCTTCTTGCTTTACTCTTGCTAGACCAAGAGAGAAGAAAGATTCCTACTTTCACTTCCTTACTATTCTCTTAGTAGAATATGTACCAACACTTCTTGCTTCCATACACACAAAATTTTGTTTGTTATTAAATGTCAATCTTTCAACATCAAGGAGGAAATGTGATAGGCAAATTAAGAAAATATAATAAATCCTTATTTCAGAGGAGATTTACAAATTTAACTGCAGTTAAGATGCACATTATAGTTTTAAACAAAATTGTGTGTATCCACATCAAGTAGTTGTGTAGTCGGTAGAGTTAAAAAAATTATATTTGGCTGTTACACGATTGAACTCACAAAACAACTGAATTTCTCATCCAGAAAGAGTCACTATTAATGTAAGATGTTCAAAGTCAGTTTATCGACAAAATGTTCATCGTCCAAGTGAAAGAATCATTTGCACACAATTCTCAACAAACATCAAGAAAGTTGTATATTCAGTCATGTATTGAAAAAGAAAAGCAGTCTCGATCTCTCCCAATACTAACCTTAACTAATATTGGAGAAGCCGACGAAAGAAAACCAACACTTTGGTTCAGTCAAGGAGAAATAAAATTAGAAATTGAACAAGGTGGATGTTGAATATAAGGAGGGCGAAAACAGCTTTAGTGGAATATGCAGTATACTTTAGTTGTCTATTCTCTGGACTTAATGTTATTGATTGGGAAAAAAAATCCTATTCAGGAGACATCAGCTATGTCCAAAAGACAGCATAAGATCAACCCATAAGCTCACAAGATTTCAAGCAGAAGTAATCACAAAGAACCATAAAGATCACCTTTTAGCAAATACCCATATAGATAATCTCATCAGATCAAGAACTAGACCCATCTACAAAATCTTTCTACTAAACCACACACACACATACACACACCAAGAAAAACAAAGCAAAACATGTAGAAATCAACTGTGCAATTTCCACTAAGATCACTTTTTTAGCCAACACCCATACAAATTATCTCATCAGATCAATCACAAATCAAAAACTAAACCCAATTATAAAAAATTTCTACTGACACACACACCAAGAAAAACAAAACAGGAGGAAATAGCCAGTGAAATTCCTGTAAAGATCACTTTTTTTTAGCCAAAACCCATATAGATTATCTCATCAGATCAAATCAACAAATGTACAACAAATTTAAAAACTTTTTTAGGGTTTACCAAGCACAATCAGCTATCACGCACATCACCAAAAGAGGAACAAAGAAAAGAACCAACTTTTATACTAACAACAAAACTTAAGACATACCCAGATCAAATCAAAGACAAATCAACATACCCAAATGTTATTTTCACAAAAAAAAAATGTTTCATACCCACGCTTCTTATTTCCGATGCTGACTTGGTAGAAGCCCCAAGAGAAATCACCAAAAGCAGCAAGGAAAATGGCCAAAGCACTTGAGCATACCTGGGTATACTGGAGATTAGGGCTTCGAGATGCGAAGACCTGTTGGTGTTTCAGTGAAACTAAGAAGTGATTATATTTTTTTACAATGTTTTTGTTTTATTATATTTCGTTTGCTTTGTGTTTTCAGGAAAAAAAAAAGTTTTTTAAGCTTTCAATGTTTTGGTACTCTATTTCGTTTGCCACTCCTCTTTGGCGCTCAAGGCCCGACAAATAATGAATAGGGATTTGGGACCAGTTTGTGATTTCTTTGGGATCAGATTTAGTATATTTGCTATAAAGTACACAATTAAGGACTAGAATATAATCTTGTCCCTATATGTGTACTTTTAGGGATCGAATTTTTAACCTGACGTTAAATGTTGGTCGCAGATAAACCTTTTTCTTGTAGTGCTCCCAAAAAGCTTCCAAAAACTATGAGTATTCAATTCTAGGGAAATAGAATTGAAATATGACAAACAATTATCTAAACAAACCCTACAATAAGTATTTTTAATGGTCCAAGTTGTGAGAAATAAGATGAAAAACTGTCCGTCGGCATCGTTTTTGTAGACCGTAAAAAGTTATACGGTCCGTCAAAATTCCTTCTTCAACCGTCAAACTTCCTTCATCAGACTTTCTGCGCTTCTACTTTGACGGACAGTCAAATGTTATACGGTCCGTATAATTGCTTTGCAGAATTTCCCCTGGCTGAGTTGCTCTCTGTTACTACTTGACGGTGCATTCTACGGTTCGTAGAATATTTTGCGGACCGTCTTTTGCTCCGTGAAATTTCCTTTGGTCACAAGTATCTTACGACAAGTCTGTGGTACATTTGACGTGTTGTAGAATGTTCTGTGGTCCGTATCTTGTCCCGTTAAAATTCCTATTCAATCAACTTGCCATTTTGTAATTCTTTTTGCAAACTTTTCACGTAACTTCTTCAACTTTCGCCATATAAACACTGGAAACCTGAAACACAACAAAAACCACATAAAACGACACGAACTTGCTTGAAAACAAGTAAAACTCTCCATTAAAAGCATCAAATGTTACGAAATTACGCGGCAAATCAATATGGAAGAAACGTGGCGTGGGGAAGAACATTCAAGCTCCCGCATGTAGATAGAAACTCTATATACCTTTAATCGCTCCTATCAATAAACAATTTCGATTCTCTAGTGAAGAACACCAAAACCCTTACTTGAGTGCTTGGGAAGAATTTACCTTGGAAGTCCTATGTTTTAGTTGACGAATCATGTACTGAGTGTTAGAATCGATGGAGGATCCTTAGAATGATCTTACCTTGACGTGGGAAGTTGAAAAGAGAAGAAAAATGCTCCTTAGGCCTTGAGAACAAAGTTTAGAATGTAAAAACTCAGAATAAAAAGCAAAAGGGTCATATTTATAGACCGGGCCGAATTTCGATATCGTGCGTCGCGTACTCCATAGCACCAAAAACCGTGCTATGGAGGGTGTATCGCACGCTCCATAGCACCTAAAACCCATGCTATGGTGGATGCCCTGCATCCTCCACAACATCCAAAAACCATGCTATGGAGGATGCTCTGCATGCCTCATAGCATCCGACACTAAGAATAAGTTCGGTTCATTTTGGTAAAACATACATAACTTCTTGTACGAGGTTCAGATTAATGAAAGGTCTGAAGTGTTGGATCCTAAATTCAAAAATGCATCTTCTAGACTCTGTTTAACTTATGTGAATCCACCGGATCAAACCTTAGCCTAAAATACGAAAGTGTTATAATATTTCCCCTCAGGATGTTCGTTCTTGAATGAGGGATCATAGTTCTCATGGACAAACTTAACATACATGGCATAAATATTTTCGCAACGTACCTCCCTACTTCTCGTCATGAAAATTAACATGGATTACCATATATGGGATTTGTGAAGCAAAATGCAAGCACAAATAACATGTGTATTGGAACATGAGCATGAACATAACTTGATCACATGAGCGTGAGGAGCATGACATGGAACATAAGATGCGAGTGAATGTGATTACGTGGAAACATGGATGTTATAACATGAGACATAGGTAGTGGGAACATGAATGTGAAACATGAGACATGAATATATGGAGACATGAATGTTATAGCATGGGACACGACATGAATATGGAAGGTACTTACCTTAAACGTTCTCTGCTTGTTCTTCAAACTAGTGCAAATATCTGGACTTCATGTCCACTTCGGCTTCCCATGTATCCTCTTCAACCTTCTAGCTTCTCCATATAACTTTTACTGAAGCGACTTTCCTAGTCCTCAACTTGCAAACCTGACGATCAAGAATAGCCACAGAAATATCTTCATAAGTTAGGCTATCCTTCACTTCTATTATTTAGGTAGGGACCACGAATAACAAGTCTCCCACACACTTCTTCAACATATATACATGAAACACTGGGTTCACAAAAACCAAATCTTGTGGTAAATCGAGCTCATAAGCCACTTAACCAACCCTTCGTAGGATCCTATATGGTCCAATATATCTGGAGCTAAGCTTCTCTTTCTTCCTAAGCCTTATAACGCTTTCATAGATGAAACCTTCAAAAACACCAATCAACAATCTAAAAGTCTAAGTCTCTACGTCGCACGTCCGAATAGAACTTTTGGCGACTCTGAACCATTTTCAAATGCTCCTAAATCAACTTAACCTTTATGGCCTGATACTAGCATGATAACTATTATTTTATGTGACTTAAATGAGGGGTAAGTGATAACCCACTTACTTTTAAAATCCAGGACACATGCTCTCAACATATCTCCGACCGTTTGAATATTGCGCTCTGCTCGGCCATTTTTTTGCGTATGAAAAGTGTACCGAGATTTACTTTTGTACCCAATTCTTTCGAAAGAACTTCCAAAAGTTTGTTGTGAACTAAACACCTCTATCCGACCGGAGTCCATGTAACTAGAAAATTTCTTAAATATATAACTTGGCATAATCTTATCGAATCGGGGTCTTCTTGGCAAAAAGTGTGATGATTTAGTAAGTTGTTCCACGATCACCCAAATCGAGTCATGTTTTCAAGGTGAGAGAGGTAAACCCGTTGCGAAGTCTATATTTATCATCTCTCATTTCACACCGGAATATCTATATTACGAGCTAAACCACTAGGCCTCCGGTGCGTGACTTTCACTTGCCGACAATTTAAACACTTAGCCACATAACGCCACATTCTTCTCCATGTCATTCCGCAATAAACCTTTGAAGGTTATGGTACATCTTCGTAGAACACAGGTGGATAGAATACATGGAATTGTGCCCTCGACTATAATTTTCTCCTTGATTACATCTACATCCGGAACGCATAATCTACTTTGGTACCTCAAAGTACCATCACCTCCTCATTGTTCAAAATTCATCATCTTATGCTTGTGAATCCCTTCTTTTAACTGCGAAAGATAGGGATCATTAAACATTTCTCCTTTACTTCGGCTACTAAGGAAGATTCAGCCTTGTTCTAAGAACAACTCCCACAATCTTAAGAGTCCAGAGTCGAAGTCCTAGATTATCTAAGCGGTGGAATTCTTCACTATAGCTATCTTATCCTCCTCACGAGCCAACCTTCCCATAGATCATAGACTAAGAGCATCGGCTACAACATTTGTGTTACACCCCACCCTCTCGGAGCATGAGCACGCCATGTATTTCACCGTATTAATGGAGTATTGGAGACGTCCCATGAAGTTTTGAAAGGTACAAGCCATGGGAAGTACGTAATAATGAAGTAAATGATGAATTATGATCTCGTAAGTCGTAACCGGGAAGGACAACCTTGGAACCAAGTGACATGACCCTTATCAAGAATAATTAATGATAAATATAATGTATGGGAAGTTTCGGAAGGTTCCGGGATCAAGCGGACAGAAGAAAAGAAAGTTAATGGGACTTTGGAAGAAGTTGGTGAAATTTCAGAAGCAAATTTTGGTCCAAATAGATGGGAGTGCAACTTTTAGCATACAAGGAGTTTTGAGGTGATTTAAGAGCCTAAAATGAAGTTTGTCGAGTCTAGTTTCTAACGAAATGAACTATTTCTCAATACGACATCAGAGTAGGAAGTTATGAGCATTTTAAAACGAACTTCCAGAAGCTTGCGAACCAGCGCGAAAATTCGAGAACCCACTTAAAGGCCCACTAAATCGGCCCAAAGGGGCCCAACCCGACTTGGCTCACTATATATAACCATATCCCTCATTTTAGCTTCATTTTCATCCTCATAAACACTTGGAAGCTCCTAGATACCTCTTCCACCATCCAAATATTAGTTTAGCTAAAATTAGGAAGGTGTTAACCTCAAGTTAGGCTCGGAAGGTGCACGTAAGCTCGTAGATTGCAAGTTCCGCCAATGGGTCTTCGTGGGAAGCGCGAAAACGTCAAGCTCGGGTGGAAATTCACGCATGCAAGCTCAGTTAAGGTAACCCATTTCCCTATTTTTCCATACTTTACACAAATCCGAGGTAGATCTCATTGGATTTAGCTAGTATTACGTTAAATGGGCGAAAATACGAAATGGGTTGTGCTAGTTGTTGCTGATGGATTAAAATGGATATTTTCGACTAATTATTATGCAAACGGGTTTAGATTATGATTGGTAATGTTTGGTTGTTGTCATTGTTGTTGATGGCTATTGTTGTTATTGATATTACAGCTATCTGACACATGTCGGGATATAACAAAAATAGAGGAAGTCTTTGCCGAATTTTTTTTAAATCGAACTCTTCAAGACTATAGGATTTGGATAAGTTGAATCTACGGAATCTATGAAATTGACTAAAGAAAGTATTTGTCGATATAGGTTTCGGGACGAAGGGATGAGCGGTGGAATAAGGGAGCAAGTCGGGATTTACAAGGCGGCGAGAGACGGGTATGTAAGGTTTCGTGCCCTCATTTCCTTGGCACGAGCCTTAGAGATATTTAGCGTGCATGCTTCTCCATTCAAATAGTCAAAGTTTTACAAAGAAAGGATACGTTTTTATAAGAAAATTTGGATTTTGAGAAAAAGCCAAGTTTTACGAGATTTACCGATTTTATGGAAAAGTATATTTTATACGATTTTCTAAAAGAGATTATAGATTATGACTAAAAGTCCGTTAGCACGCGTTCCTTGACTCTTGTTAAATTCCATAAAATGTCACGTATAATCCTTATGCTTGTTTATTGATATCATAACTATTATTGATTGTCCTTTTGGCATCGATATACATTCCATAACTAATTCGGAGGTCACGACCTTACGTCCCTCACGAAAGGCCCATGTCTATTTATTAAACTCTACATGCATTTATATGTATACTATATATGCACTATTTTACTTACCGAGCCAGGCTATAGTTGGCTGGGTGCGGCACGTAGATGTGCAACCACTGATCAGTTGGGTATGTTTATCGAGTCCCGAAAAGGGCCGGGTACATTATGATGATGATGATGATATGAAGTTTCCCTGGACGCGGGATGCCCCGGAGGCGGGAGGATATGATGATGATGATTATTTACCGAGTCTCGAAAGGGCCGGGTACGATATCTATATATATATATATATATATACTATATTGCATATGAAAAGTGGTTTTATCATGCATTGCATAATAGCCTTTCGATTATGTCCTTCGTTTGTCCTATCTTATGGTTATGTCTTGTTTCATTACCGTATTTCATCCTACCTTACATACTCGGTACATATTTTTCGTCTTGTTGTTCCATTTGGGACTTGCGTTACGTCTTTGCCAGTCAAACAGTTGCGAGAGACGCCGTGATAGGAGAATCGTCGGCGGGCGTATTGCCATTCATCGAACTTTGTTGTGGTAGATGATTATGTTGCGTATGGTTATTGTATATGTTTTGTTACGTCGGTGGACTGTAGTCTAGACCTTTTATGATGATGATATTTTATACACTTAGAGGCTCGTAGACCATGTGTAGTGTGTTGGTAGAAGTGAGAATTATGTTTTGTTAAATGGGCCTCGGACTTATGATATTGTTTAGTGGAGGCCTCGTCGGCGCATCTTTGGGATTATGTGTATGTGTAGGTGATGTTGTCTACTGTTCGGTTTGGGGTTTCTTGAATGTAGGTGCCGCTAAGGCTTTATGCTAAGTTATTCCAAGTCCATTGTGATTATGTTATCTAGTTTAGGTTAGCTCATTCGGCATTCTGGCCATGAGGTTGGGTGCCCTGTCATGCCTCCCGGCGGGGGTGTGATGAAGTGGTATGTTTGGTCGTCCTTGAGGTGTCAACGAGCCTTGTCTAGTAGAGTCCCTTTTATCGGTATATAGTGTGCCATACTTATAAACGGAGGCTACGAGCATTTTAGGAATGTTTCCTCTTTGTTCTTGATCTAAATCGTGATTTAGAGAGGCCATCACATCTGCAACAATGGCGAGGTCATGGCACCCGACTCTCGTCAAGTCGAGCGCGCCTGGACATTAAGCTCTGTACTTTGTCATTTCAAAACATTTAAGAAAATAAAACTTTTCCAAATAGAAATCATTATCTTTATAACGATTATGAAAACTTTCAATCAAATAAGCACTTTAAACCAATTGAAATCATCTAAAATACATTCTCTTTTAAACCACAAAATGACCTCAACATCACTTTGTACGACATCTCGACAAACATGCAATATAACAGCATGCATGAGAAGTCTCTAAATGGCGAACATTATGAGTCGGGAGACGGGGCCCACGGCATACCCATAATCATACATACCTATACATGACTC
>NC_081342.1:46055795-46069739 GCF_029784015.1 Lycium ferocissimum | reverse complement strand
GGGGAAATCCCAAATTCCCCAAAAAGATCACTTTTTTTCCCAAAAACCCAATGATTATCTATGGATCAAATCAACAAATGTACAACAAATTTAAAAACTTTTTAGGGTTTACCAAGCACAATCAGCTATCACGCACATCACCAAAAAGAGGAACAAAGAAAAGAACCAACTTTTATACTAACAACAAAACTTAAGACATACCCAGACGGAATCAGAAGACAAATCAACGTACTCAAATGTTATTTTCACAAAAAAAAATGTTTCATACCCACGCTTCTTATTTCCGATGCCGACTTGGTAGAAGCCCCAAGAGAAATCACCAAAAGCGACAGAGGAAAATGGCTAACGAGCGTACTTGAGTACACTGGTATATCGAGATTAGGGCTTGAGATGCGAAATTCGTTGGTGTTTCTGCTAAAGTTGAAACTAAGAAGTGATTATATTTTTACAATGTTTTTGTTTTATTATATTTCGTTTGGCACACTGTGTTTTGGAAAAAAAGTTTTTTAAGCTTTCAATGTTTTGGTACTCTCATTTCGTTGCAGCTCCTCTTTGGCGCTAAGGCCCGACAAATAATGAATAGGGGATTTGGGACCTCGCCTTGTGATTTCTTTGGGATCGCATTTAGTATATTTGCTATAAAGTACACAATTAAGGACTAGAATATAATCTTGTCCATATGTGTACTTTTAGGGATCGAATTTTAACACGACGTTAAATGTTGGTCGCAGATAAAACCTTTTTCTTGTAGTGCTCCAAAAAGCTTCCAAAAACTATGAGTATTCAATTCTGGAAATAGAATTGAAATATGACAAACAATTATCTAAACAAACCCTACAATAAGTATTTTTAATGGTCCAAGTTGTGAGAAATAAGATGAAAAACTGTCCCCGTCGGCACTGTTTTGTAGACCGTAAAAAGTTATACGGTCCGTCAAAATTCCTTCTTCAACCGTCAAACTTCCTTCATCAGACTTTCTGCCTTTCTACTTTGACGGACAACAAATGTTATACGGTCCGTATAATTGCTTTACGATGCACTTCCCCTGGTCGAGTTGCTTTCTGCATTACTTTCGACGGTGCATTCTACGGTTCGTAGAATATTTTGCGGACCGTCTTTGCTCCGTGAAATTTCCTTTGGTCACAAGTATCTTACGACAAGTCCGTGGTACATTTGACGTGTTGAGAATGTTCCCCCGTGGTCCGTATCTTGTCCGTTAAAATTCCTATTCAATCAACTTGCCATTTTGTAATTCTTTTTGCAAACTTTTCACGTAACTTCTTCAACTTTCGCCATATAAACACTTTGAAACCTGAAAACACAACAAAAACCACATAAAACGACACGAACTTGCTTGAAAACAAGTAAAACTCTCCATTAAAAGCATCAAATGTTACGAAATTACGCGGCAAATCAATATGGAAGAAACGTGGCGTGGGGAAGAACATTCAAGCTCCCGCATGTAGATAGAAACTCTATATACCTTTAATCGCTCTATCAATAAACAATTTCGATTCTACAGTGAAGAACACCAAAACCCTTACTTGAGTGCTTGGGAAGAATTTACCTTGGAAGTCCTATGTTTTAGTTGACGAATCATGTACCGTAGTGTTAGAATCGATGGAGGATCCTTAGAATGATCTTACCTTGACGTGGGAAGTTGAAAAGAGAAGAAAAATGCTCCTTAGGCCTTGAGAACAAAGTTTAGAATGTAAAAACTCAGAATAAAAAGCAAAAGGGTCATATTTATAGACCTGGGCCGAATTTCTGATATCGTGCGTCGCGTACTCCATAGCACCAAAAAACCGTGCTATGGAGGGTGTATCGCACGCTCCATAGCACCTAAAACCCATGCTATGGTGGATGCCCTGCATCCTCCACAACATCCAAAAACCATGCTATGGAGGATGCTGCATGCCTCGCGCATCCGACACTAAGAATAAGTTCGGTTCATTTTGGTAAAACATACATAACTTTGTACGAGGTTGATTAATGAAAGGTCTGAAGTGTTGGATCCTAAATTCAAAAATGCATCTTCTAGACTCTGTTTAACTTATGTGAATCCACCGGATCAAACCTTAGCCTAAAATACGAAAGTGTTATAATATTTCCCCTCAGGATGTTCGTTCTTGAATGAGGGATCATAGTTCTCATGGACAAACTTAACATACATGGCATAAATATTTTCGCAACGTACCTCCTCTTCTCGTCATGAAAATTAACATGGATTACCATATATGGGATTTGTGAAGCAAAATGCAAGCACAAATAACATGTGTATTGGAACATGAGCATGAACATAACTTGATCACATGAGCGTGAGGAGCATGACATGGAACATAAGTACTGAGTGAATGTGATTACGTGGAAACATGGATGTTATAACATGAGACATAGGTAGTGGGAACATGAATGTGAAACATGAGACATGAATATATGGAGACATGAATGTTATAGCATGGGACACGACATGAATATGGAAGGTACTTACCTTTTAAACGTTCTCTGCTTGTTCTTCAAACTAGTGCGAATATCTCGGACTTCATGTCCACTGCTTCGGCTTTCCCATGTATCCTCTTCAACCTTCTAGCTTCTCCATATAACTTTTGCGAAGCGACTTTCCTAGTCCTCAACTTGCAAACTCGACGATCAAGAATAGCCACGAAATATCTTCATAAGTTAGGCTATCCTTCACTTCTATTATTTAGGTAGGGACCACGAATAACAAGTCTCCACACACTTCTTCAACATATATACATGAAACACTGGGTTCACAAAAACCAAATCTTGTGGTAAATCGAGCTCATAAGCCACTTAACCAACCCTTCGTAGGATCCTATATGGTCCAATATATCCGGGAGCTAAGCTTCTTTCTTCCTAAGCCTTATAACGCTTTCATAGATGAAACCTTCAAAAACACCAATCAACAATCTAAAAGTCTAAGTCTCTACGTCGCACGTCCGAATAGAACTTTTGGCCACTCTGAACCATTTTCAAATGCTCCTAAATCAACTTAACCTTTATGGCCTGATACTAGCATGATAACTATTATTTTATGTGACTTAAATGAGGGGTAAGTGATAACCCACTTACTTTTAAAATCCAGGACACATGCTCTCAACATATCTCCGACCGTTTGAATATTGCGCTCTGCCTGGCCATTTTTTTGCAGATGAAAAGTGGTACTGAGATTTACTTTTGTACCCAATTCTTTCTGAAAGAACTTCCAAAAGTTTGTTGTGAACTAAACACCTCTATCTGACTGGAGTCCATGTAACTAGAAAATTTCTTAAATATATAACTTGGCATAATCTTATGCTGAATCGGTGGTCTTTACTGGCAAAAAGTGTGATGATTTAGTAAGTTGTTCCACGATCACCCAAATCGAGTCATGTTTTCAAGGTGAGAGAGGTAAACCTGTTATGAAGTCTATATTTATCATCTCTCATTTCCACACTGGAATATCTATATTCTGAGCTAAACCACTAGGCCTCTGGTGCGTGACTTTCACTTGCTGACAATTTAAACACTTAGCCACATAATCTGCCACATTCTTCTCCATGTCATTCCACCAATAAACCTTCTGAAGGTTATGGTACATCTTCGTAGAACCTGGGTGGATAGAATACATGGAATTGTGCCCCTCGACTATAATTTTCTCCTTGATTACATCTACATCCGGAACGCATAATCTACTTTGGTACCTCAAAGTACCATCACCTCCTCATTGTTCAAAATTCATCATCTTATGCTTGTGAATCCCTTCTTTTAACTGCGAAAGATAGGGATCATTAAACTGTTTCTCCTTTACTTCAGCTACTAAGGAAGATTCAGCCTTGTTCTAAGCAACAACTCCCACAATCTTAAGAGTCCAGGAGTCGAAGTCCTAGATTATCTAAGCAGTGGAATTCCTTCACTATAGCTATCTTATCCTCCTCCACATGAGCTAACCTTCCCATAGATCATAGACTAAGAGCATCGGCTACAACATTTGTGTTACACCCCGCCCTCTCGGAGCATGTGCACGCCATGTATTTCACCGTATTAATGGAGTATTGGAGACGTCCCATGAAGTTTTGAAAGGTACAAGCTATGGGAAGTACGTAACAATGAAGTAAATGATGAATTATGATCTCGTAAGTCGTAATCGGGAAGGACAACCTTGGAACCAAGTGACATGACCCTTATCAAGAATAATTAATGATAAATATAATGTATGGGAAGTTTCGGAAGGTTCCGGATCAAGCGGACGAGAAGAAAAGAAAGTTAATGGGACTTTGGAAGAAGTTGGTGAAATTTGACAAATTTTGGTCCAAATAGATGGGAGTGCAACTTTTAGCATACAAGGAGTTTTGAGGTGATTCAAGAGCCTAAAATGAAGTTTGTCGAGTCTAGTTTCTAACCCAATAAACTATTTGTCAATACGACATCGGAGTAGGAAATTATGAGCATTTTAAAACGAACTACCAGAAGCTTGCGAACCAGCGCGAAAATTCGAGAACCCACTTAAAGGCCCACTAAATCGGCCCAAAGGGGCCCAACCTGACTTGACTCACTATATATAACCATATCCCTCATTTTAGCTTCATTTTCATCCTCATAAACACTTGGAAGCTCCTAGATACCTCTTCCACCATCAAAATATTAGTTTAGCTAAAATTAGGAAGGTGTTAACCACAAGTTAGGCTCGGAAGGTGCACGTAAGCTCGTAGATTGCAAGTTCCGCCAATGGGTCTTCGTGGAAAGCGCGAAAACATCAAGCTCGGGTGGAAATTCACGCATGCAAGCTCAGTTAAGGTAACCCATTTCCCTATTTTTCATACTTTACACAAATCCGAGGTAGATCTCATTGGATTTAGCTAGTATTACGTTAAATGGGCGAAAATACAAAATGGGTTGTGCTAGTTGTTGCTGATGGATTAAAATGGATATTTTCGACTAATTATTATGCAAACGGGTTTAGATTATGATTGGTAATGTTTGGTTGTTGTCATTGTTGTTGATGGCTATTGTTGTTATTGATATTACAATCCACACATGTCGGGATATAACAAAAATAGAGGAAGTGCTGCCGAATTTTTTTTAAATCGAACTCTTCAAGACTATAGGATTTGGATAAGTTGAATCTACGGAATCTATGAAATTGACTAAAGAAAGTATTTGTCGATATAGGTTTCGGGACGAAGGGATGAGCGGTGGAATAAGGGAGCAAGTCGGGATTTACAAGGCAGCAGAGACAGGTATGTAAGGTTTAGCTGCCCTCATTTCCTTGGCACGAGCCTTAGAGATATTTAGCGTGCATGCTTCTCCATTCAAATAGTCCAAAGTTTTACAAAGAAAGGATACGTTTTTATAAGAAAGCTGGATTTTGAGAAAAAGCCAAGTTTTACGAGATTTACCGATTTTATGGAAAAGTATATTTTATACGATTTTCTCTAAAAGAGATTATAGATTATGACTAAAAGTCCGTTAGCACGCATTCCTTGACTCTTGTTAAATTCCATAAAATGTCACGTATAATCCTTATGCTTGTTTATTGATATCATAACTATTATTGATTGTCCTTTTGGCATCGATATACATTCCATAACTAATTCGGAGGTCACGACCTTACGTCACTCTGAAAGGCCCATGTCTATTTATTAAACTCTACATGCATTTATATGTATACTATATATGCACTATTTTACTTACCGAGCCAGGCTATAGTTGGCTGGGTGCGGCACGTAGATGTGCAACCACTGATCAGTTGGGTATGTTTATCGAGTCCCGAAAAGGGCCGGGTACGTTATGATGATGATGATGATATGAAGTTTCCCCGGACGCGGGATGCCCTGGATGCGGGAGGATATGATGATGATGATTATTTACCGAGTCTCGAAAGGGCCGGGTACGATATCTATATATATATATATATATATACTATATCGCATATGAAAAGTGGTTTTATCATGCATTGCATATTAACTGCTTTCAGATTATGTCCTTCGTTTGTCCTATCTTATGGTTATGTCTTGTTTCATTACCGTATTTCATCCTACCTTACATACTCAGTACATATTTTTCGTACTGACTGTTCCATTTTGGGACTTGCATTACGTGCTGCAGGTCAAGACAGATTTACTGAAGACGCGCCGTGATAGGAGAATCGTCAGCGGGTCAGCATGTGCCATTCATCCGAACTTGCCTGTTGTGGTAGATGATTATGACTGCATGGTTATTGTATATGTTTTTTGTTACGTCGGTGGACCTGTAGTCCCGACCTTTTATGATGATGATATTTTATACACTTAGAGGCTCGTAGACCATGTGTAGTGTGTTGGTCGTGAGAATTATGTTTTGTTAAATGGGCCTACAGACTTATGATATTGTTTAGTGGAGGCCTCGTCGGCGCACGTACTGGGATTATGTGTATGTGTAGGTGATGTTGTCTACTGTTCGGTTTGGGGTTTTGCTGAATGTAGGTGCCGCTAAGGCTTTATGCTAAGTTATTCCAAGTCCATTGTGATTATGTTATCTAGTTTAGGTTAGCTCATTCGGCATTCTGGCCATGAGGTCGGGTGCCCTGTCAGGCCTCCCGGCGGGGGTGTGATAAAGTGGTATCAGCGCTGGTCAGTCCTTGGGGTGTCAACGAGCCTTGTCTAGTAGAGTCCCTTTTATCGGTATATAGTGTGCCATACTTATAAACAGGAGGCTACAGAGCATTTAGGAATGTTTCCTCTTGTTCTTGATCTAAATCGTGATTTAGAGCCATACTGTCACACCCTAACAATGGCAGGTCATGACGGGCACCCGACTCTCATCAGAGTCGAGCGCACCCTCAGACATTCGCTCTATCAAAACCTGTCATTTCAAAAACATTTAAGAAAATAAAACTTTTCCAAATAGAAATCATTATCTTTATAACGATTATGAAAACTTTCAATCAAATAAGCACTTTAAACCAATTGAAATCATCTAAAATACATTCTCTTTTAAAAACCACAAATGACTCAACTTACATCACTTTGTCGACATCTCGACAAACATACCATATAACACTGTCTGTAGAAGTCTCTAAGAAGTAAACTGAACATTATGAGTCAGGACAGGGCCCTGACATACCCATAATCATACATACCTATACATGACTCAAAAGACAAACATCCGAATGAGGTGGAACTTGCCAATCCCCGAGTGACGTCTAAGCACCAGCTATACACTTAACTCCGCCAAACAATGCGGGGTTGCGGGCATACGAACGCAAAGGTCCCTAGGGCAAAAAGGACGTGACGTACGGACAATGTGCGAGTATGTAAGGTGTTTACAAGTCATAATCATAACTTGACTTAGAGAGAAGAAATCACGAGCCTAACTCGACACTGCGGCCTTCGCTGGAAGAAACATAAATGTGCACACGAAGTCTCAAAACAATCTTTAAGTAACTAATGCAATCCAACACACATGCCGCTTCCGACATGTTAACAGAATGGTCCCTTCGGACAGCCGCTTCTGGCTAGTATCACAATAGTCCCTTCGGATGGCCGCTTTCGGCATAATAATGATGGCCCTTTCGAGCAGCCGCTTCCGGCTTAACATCACCATCATCTCAACACAAACTCAATCCACAAATATCAATTTCAATTCATATCATAAGTCACTAATCAATTCATCACAATCTAGTTATTAGCCTTAGTCTTTCATAAGAAGTTATCAAATTTGTATCTCACTAGACTTAGGAGGACATACTTCCAGGTTTGAGGGTAGATTTCTTATGAAATTCTTACTACTTATATTTTATCCAATTTCATCTTATTGCCCTACCCAAAGAATAAATGATCATATCAACACAAAAGGATGATACTATGAAGTGTAAACATAAATCGTAAATGAAATGAAATAGTAAAATCTCGCACCCCCTTCGGAGTGGTTTTGAAAATCAAACTTTATGTTTCCTTCAGTATAAAACTCATTTCCTCGAAATTATTAGTAAAACCATATACACAACTCAACTTGGCACCTTATGGGTGTTCTCTTCAGAACAGATTAGCAGTACAATAACAATAAGCCATCACAAGAAACATTTAGACCTTACTCATCTAAGAATGGAATCATATGGAGTACATATAGAATGAATAACAACAAGAATCATGCCAAAGGAAGAAAGGTTTGCCTTACATACCTTGTCGCTTACGTGATTAGCTTAACTTATGCTTCCAAACACTGGCCAATCTACATTCAAGGTAAAGAAAACCATAGACAACTTGAAAAAGTTTCATATACTTCTCTAAGCTCGTAATTAACTTCCGTAAATTCGGGCAGCATTTTCCCTGTAATCTTCGCTTCCGTTTAATTCCAATTCAATTTAGCGACACAATTAGAAACCAACAACAACAACAACCATCTCATATAAGCCTCTTTAAACTCAAAGCATCAACTCCCAAAGATATACACCAAAACAGCCAGTATACAGTTTGTATACGATATCTTCATACACTTTATTCTCCCAAAATTCAAGAACAACTTATCAAAAACATCAACAACAATATCAACAATCATTTTATATCTATATCCAACTAATTCTATCCACTTAATCATACCAAAACAACCCCCAAGTTATTTGATATCCAAAAATGATAACCGAACTTTCAGCGTCATTTTCTCTATTCTAACCCGTCAAATCTATCAATGATCATGGTAAGAACATCATTAACATCTTAAACATACCTTATATGAGCAGCCACCACGAAACCAACATCCCCAAAGTTCAAATTTTAGCTTAAAACGAAGGCAACGACTTGTACTACACTTTACTCTTCACGAGCCTCGGAATTCGGGACCTCGAACTTGACCAAAACTTGATTTTTCTCTCTAAGGGCTCTGTTCCCTCTCTGTAAAATGTTCAGGTCTTTTTGGGGTTAAATGTGAAGAGATTGCACGAATTTGGCCCTTATATAGGGGTCTTGGGTCGATTCACCGACCTTGAGCCTTCAGGCCGGTTGGGCGAGCCATCGCCCAAATTGACCTTTCTGCCTTAAAACGTCTATAAATTTTTATTCCTATGTCGTGTGAAGGCCCACAACCTATGGTTGGAAAGGTATTTCAATTACCTACAACTTTCAGTTTTTATGTTTTCCCAAATTCCAGACTTATAATGGCGTGTTGGCCTCGTAAAGCTAGGTCACCCGAAAACATATCCTTGAATCACCCTTTTGGAGTGCTTATGCTCATATTTGGCTTAAGTGCCCTTCTTATTACTTGCTCAACTTCCCATGTACTATTCATATAAATTTTCATATGCCTTTTATAAAATGCCGACATGTGAGCCCCATCTTAACTTACGGTTACGAGGGCTATATATCTTTTAACGTATCATTCCAATCATATTGTTCGAATTCCAAATATCATACTCATGCTGTCCTCATGCTAATAAAGTAGAATTTCATCCTTTGTACTTGTAATATTTGGTCCTCCTTGAGCTCACATTAAGCCGTCTGCAGCCTTAGTAACGCGAAATTTTCTGGGGTGTAACATCCTTCCCCTCTTAGAAACACTCGTCCTCGAATGTTAAATGAAAACTAATACTCGTATCCAATTCCAACACTTACTAATATCACTCAACCCTTCACAATTCCTAAGGTCCTTTTCAATACTTATCTTTCGTCTATAAGCTTCAACTTACCTTAACCTCATTGATGCTTTTAGTTATATTGATTTCTATAAGGGACACATTACTCCCATTCCTCAAACACATATAATCATGTTTCTTTCTCTTCCTTGTTTCATTCTTTACTCGTTAAAACTTACTTTTTTTTTTATGCTAACTCACCTCTCGAATGACTCCTTACTTATCATTGCTTCCCCTCCTAAGTCTCTTCTCATAATCTTATCGCATTATTCAAATCACATTAATCTTAGTTCATCAACCTTACTTCTAATCCCCGAGAGAACTTATCTTAACCCTCGACTTACTTCTATATCCTCGAGTAATTTTAACCTAACTCTCAAACTCATTCTGAACCCATCTCATAACCCTCTTTTCAGCCGATTTACAACTATTATTAACCTTTCATTCTTCAGTTTACACTTGTGTACATAGCACACATATATATACTGATCACAATCAACTTTAACAAAATTTTGGCAGAACCTCCTCTGTAATTTGTACTACCCACCTGTACACAGCTAACCAACAAGCCTCATAGGGCAACAATCATATTACAATACCCTATACATACCTGTACAAGTGCTCTTCACAATGGCATTCTCAATTCGATAAGGAGCATACCTTTCTGTAAGCAATCCTTAACCTGCAAAAGACTTACCTCAAATAGCAATCATTAATCATCAGAGAACTTACCTTTCTTACGAGCAATTCCAATTTCGCAATCATAGCTACACTTTACAATCACTTAATCAAAATTCAAATCTTAAAGTTAGCAGCAAGGATTCAAGGCCTATAACACAACTCTATAGCACAATCTATGATCTGAAAGAAGGGAAACCATCCTAGATGCCCTGTAGCCTCCTGTTCATAAGTGTGGTCGACAACACACCCATGAATAAGACTGCCGACACGACTTTGGCAGACAACCCCTAGAACAAACTCGCTCGATACCACTTTGTCACACCCTAACAATGGTAGGGCATGACGGCACCCGACTCTCATCGTAATCGAGCGCACCCTCAGACATTCTCTTTATCAAAACCTGTCATTTCAAAAACATTTAAGAAAATAAAACTTTTCCAAATAGAAACCATTATCTTTATAACGATTATGAAAACTTTCAATAAAATAAGCACTTTAAACCAATTGAAATCATCTAAAATACATTCTCTTTTAAAATCCAAAAACGAATCAACTTACATCACTTTGTCGACATCTCGACAAACATACACAAAATCACCGTTCGTAAGTCTCTAAGAAGTAAACTGAACATTATGAGTCAGGACAGGGCCCTGACATACCCATAAATGAGGTGGAACTTGCCAATCCCAGCTGACATCCAAGCACCCTAGCTATACACTTAACCTGCCAAACAATCTGGGGCTGCGGGCATGAACGCAGCGTCCCCAAGCAAAAGGACGTCAGTACGGATAATGTACTGAATATGTAAGGTGGTAACGAGTCATAATCATAACTTGACTTAGGAGAGAAGAAATCACAATCTAACTCAATACCTGCAGCCTTTGCTGGAAGAAACATAAATGTGCACACGAAGTCTCAAAACAATCTTTAAGTAAATAATGCAATCCAACACACATGCCGCTTCCGACATGTTAACAGAATGGTCCCTTCGGACAGCCGCTTCTGGCTAGTGTCACAATAGTCCCTTCGGACGGCTTCCGACATAATAATGATAGCCCCTTCAGTAAATTTTCGCTTCCGCTTAATATCACCATCATATCAACACAAACTCAATCCACAAATAACAATTTCAATTCATATCATAAGTCACTAATCAATTCATCACAATCAGTTATTAGCCTTAGTCTTTCATAAGAAGTTATCAAATTTGTATCTCACTAGACTTAGGAGGACATACTTCCAGGTTTGAGGGTAGATTTCTTATGAAATTCTTACTACTTATATTTTATCCAATTTCATCTTATTGCCAAACCCAAAAAATAAATGATCATATCAATACAAAGGGATGATACTATGGAGTGTAAACATAAATCGTAAATGAAATGAAGTAGTAAAATTTCGCACCCCCTTCTGAGTAGTTTTGAAAATCAAACTTTATGTTTCCTTCAGTATAAAACTCATTTGCTCGAAATCATTAGTAAAACAATATACACAACTCAACTTGGCACCTTATGGGTGTTCTCTTCAGAACAGATTAGGAGTACAATATCAATAAACCATCACAAGAA
This sequence comes from Lycium ferocissimum, assembly GCF_029784015.1. Classification (NCBI taxonomy): domain Eukaryota; kingdom Viridiplantae; phylum Streptophyta; class Magnoliopsida; order Solanales; family Solanaceae; genus Lycium; species Lycium ferocissimum. The sequence continues at coordinate 46,057,883 of NC_081342.1, read as the reverse complement.
ACATTTAGACCTTACTCGTCTAAGAATGGAATCATGTGGAGTACATATAGAAAAAATAACAACAAGAATCATGCCAAAGGAAGAACAGTTTGCCTTACATACCTTGTCTTTTACGTGATTAGCTTAACTTATGCTTCCAAACACTGGACAATCTACAATCAAGGTAAAGAAAATCGTAGACAACTTGAAAAAGGTTCATATACTTCTCTAAGCTCGTAATTAACTTCCGTAAATTCGGGCAGCATTTTCCCTGTAATCTTCGCTTCCCTCTAATTCCAATTCAATTTAGCAACATAATTAGAAACCAACAACAACAACAACCATCTCATATAAGCCTCTTTAAACTCAAAGCATCAACTCCCAAAGATATACACCAAAACAGACCAGTATATACTTTGTATGCGATATCTTCATACACTTTATTCTCCCAAATTCAAGAACAACAACTTATCAAAAACATCAACAATATCAACAATCATTTTATATCTATATCCAACTAATTCTATCCATTTAATCATACCAAAACATCCCCCAAGTTATTTGATATTCATAAATGATAACCGAACTTTCAGCATCATTTTCTCTATTCTAACCCGTCAAATCTATCAATGATCAGGGTAAGAACATCATTAACATCTTAAACATACCTTATATGAGCATCCACCACGAAAACAACATCCCCCAAGTTCAAATTTTAGCTTAAAACGACGGCAACGACTTGTACTACACTTTACTCTTCACGAGCCTCGGAATTCGGGACCTCGAACTTGTTCAAAACTTGATTTCTCTCTCCAAGGGCTCTGTTCCCTCTCTCTAAAATGTTCGGGTCTTTTTGGGGTTAAATGTGAAGAGATTGCACGAATTTGGCCCTTATATAGGGTCTTGGGTCGGTTCCCACCGACCTTGGGTCGGGTTGGGCCGAGCCCACTGCCCAGCTTGACCTTTCTGCCTTAAAATGTCTATAATGTTTTATTCCTATGTCGTGTGAAGGCCCACAACCTATGGTTGGAAAGGTATTTCAATTACCTACAACTCTTATTTTTTGTGTGTTCCCAAATTCCAGACTTATAATGGCGTGTTGGCCTCATAAAGCTAGATCACCCGAGAACGTATCCTTGAATCACCCTTTTGGAGTACTTATGCTCATATTTGGCTTAAGTGTCCTTCTTAAGACTTGCTCAACTTCCTATGTATTATTCATATAAATTGTCATATGCCCTTTATAAAATCCCGACATGTGGTCCCCACCTTAACTTACGGTTACCAGGGCTATATATCTTTTAACGTATCATTCCAATCATATTGTACGAATTCCAAACATCATACTCATGCTATCCTCATGCTAATAAAGTAGAATTTCATCCTTTATACTTGTAATATTTGCTCCTCCTCGAGCTCACATTAAGCCCGTCTCAAGAAATTAGTAACGCGAAATTTTCCGGGGGTGTAACACATACGTAGGGTATTCACTTTCGATTCCTACCCACGTTTATACTGCAGCTATGTCGACAGAGAGTTCGATTTCAACAAATAGGAAATGGGAAAAAGGGCTTAGCTACCCACACAAAGGACATGTACTATTCATCTTCAGGCCGAGAAATCAGCAAAATGAATTGCCAGTTGAGACAAGTAAGACGGACGGTGGGAAGATACGGCACGAAACTATCTCAGGACAATAACCAAATGGAAAGTTAGGATGACCTGAGTTGGCAAAGCCGAATGAAGACAATGCGGGAGCTAGGACACGGAGGATATATTGAGCAAGAATAGGAGAGACCATGAGATGAAAGAGCTAATAGATAGGCTGAATAAGCATCAAGGATAAATGAGCATAAAAGAAAGTATAGAGGGGTAAAATCGAAAAGGACCGATATGCATCAAGGACAAGGAATCCTAAATAATGAAGGGTGGAGCAGGTTAGAAAGTGTAAACGCAATAAAGAAGCATAGTGCACGATTAAGTATAGTACGAGGGAAACACTAGAAGTCACGAGGCGACCACGACATCCGACTCAAAGGAAAAGCACTGGCTACGGGAGTGAAGCAAGTAAGGACTAACGTCGTAAGAAGACAAATGAAAGAAGATTCA
>NC_081342.1:46049126-46055695 GCF_029784015.1 Lycium ferocissimum | reverse complement strand
TTGGGGAAAAAAATAAAAATTTTTGGGGGAAAGTCTTTCTTTTTGGTGAAATTTCACCTAATAGTGAACTCGGGCGATATTTAAAAAAATATCAAATGAATGCCGATGATTAATCTCCTTTTTCCCGATAAAGTCGCTTGATTCTCTCGTATATCTTGCAAAGTGGTATTTGCGATGTTAAAAGTTCACGAAAGGCAGGATTATGAGATATTTTGGTTTTACGAATATCAATAAATAAATAGGAAAATCAAAATGAATGTTAACTACACTGCATTGTGCATTTGTCTATATTTTACTTGGAGCGATTACTGCATTCATTGATATATAATTCTGCCATTCCACTTTACTATTGATGGGTTCACACCCGTTACGATTGATGAAGAGGAAAAGTTAAGTACGGACATGAGTTTGTCTCTAACAAATTGGCCACTTGAAGACTATGTCATGACATCTTGCACTTGAAGATTATGTCACGACATCTTGCAATTGAAGACTATGTCACGACATCTTGGACTTGAAGACTATGTCACGACATCTTGCAATTGAAGACTATGTCGCGACCTTTGCAATTGTTTCCTTCATTTTGATTGGTTAAGAGGGAGCCAACTTTTTCCATAAATGAAAGCCTTGGCTTCTCATTCATCACACCAACGAAAAAGAGAAAAGTGAGGCATCACGATGGACGGGGTTAGAAATTGTCTGTGAGGAAAAATAGAGAGTGTGAGCGATATTGTAGTGAGGTGGGAAAATCTTAAAAGAGGGTTATTTCTTTTGAGTGTGTAGTGGTTGTTGACACCCAATTTTGGCCCTCCTTTTTATTTAATTAATTTCACTATGCTTCTCAGTCGTGAAAATTCCCCGCAAATGAGTTTGGGATATTTTCGCCATTTATTACACTATTTTTCGAGATATATTTCGCTAAAATTAAGAACATTCTTATTGTCTCTTAAAAATGACCAAACACCATATTTTATAATTAAAAAGGACTAAGAATTTCTTTTATATATAAAATCATTCGGAAAAAATAACAGTAATAGTAATGCTGATATTCGTATTGGCATTGGCATTTTTCCTTTAATCTTACTTATTACCGTATTAATCATCTTTTACACTATTTTTAAAACCAAACGTATATTAAATTACTTGTGTCATAATTTATATAGGTATACATTTGTGGGAATTAGTCAAGACAAGCATATTTTAATTAATTGATTGAAATAGGGATTAGAAATTAAAAGATCTACCCATAATATTGGGCCAAATCCTACTCCTACTCCTAAAATCAAAATCTGTGGCCCAAAACGCACCAGCCCAATACCCGACTGCCCCAGCCCAGTTCCCCGCCTACCCGACCCGGCCCAAAACCCCCTAAACTAAAATCCCCTAAGTCCCAAAATCAGCCATTTCATCTCTAACCTAACCTCAACCAAACGACCATCTCTCTCTCCAAACCAAACAAACCTAACCATGGCTGCCACCCCAACAACATCACCATCGCCGCCACCCCGTCACTTCCATCACTTCGCCACCACAGCAACATCCCACAAAATCCGCTACCTACACCCCTCTTCTCTTTTCCCACTCCTTCTCTGAAATTCGCAGGCTCCATGTGCCATTTCAGCTGATTTTAGAGGTAAGTTCCATGCCATTTTGCATCATCTTATCTCTTGAAAAACGTTTCCCAAAATTTCCCCCTTTTCCCTTATTTTTAAATTTCGAATTCTTGCTTCTTTGGGAGTTGTTGAAACCCCCTCAGTGTTTTGCCTATAAATACGGCCTTCTTGGGCTGTTCTGAAAAGGTTTTTAAAGGCTGAAAATCCTTTGAAACAGGCTTGGAATTTTGAGGAAAATTTATATTTACTCTAAAGTTGAATTGAAAAAATCCCCTTCTTTTTCATAAGTCTTCATAACCGAAAATCCATAGTTCTTGCTAAGTTCTCAGAAAATCCTCTTTTAACTTTAAGTTTCTTTTTTTGGCTGTCGAAATCTCTTTTCAAGTTCTCGGCTGAAACGACAAACTTTTCGAGCGGATTCGGGGACTCGACGACGACAAATAGCCTCAGTTCGCTGTCCCGAAGAAGGAATAGTTGTTTGAACATGGCTTTAGCAGGTCTGCCGTTATGAGTCGGTTCCTCTTCATATATTGTTTGTAGGCAAGTATTCTCTCCTGTGTTAATAGGTGCTGCTTTAGGCTTCAAAGGTTTAAAATGTTCTGTGAAGTGTGTCTAGATATCTTGGCATCCTAATATGCATATGAGTTATTTTAAACTCACATCGTAAAATTCTGTTCCGCTTGGCTGTCCGATTTGCTACTACATTTGCCATCTCATCGCTGCATTTTTTTTTGGCAACTTTCTACTGCATTTTGGGAGCTGATTGCTGCATTTTTGTGGCTGAAAATGCCACATTGTTGAGACACATTTAGAACCAAACAGTTACTGTAATTTATACCTAGTGTCGCTGCACTTTTTGGGGACTGATTTAAGCCAAACAGTGGCTGTATTTACTGCTGCATTTTCGCGGGAAGTTGCTGCCATAAACATGGGGGAAAATGCCACATTTTTTGAAGCATTTTGGGGGGAAAATGCTGCTGCAATTTGTGGCCAACGCTGCTGCATTTTTGGCCATTTTCTACCGTGTTTTAGGCCATTCTCACTTCATTTTGGGACTGATTTACCGCCTGCGTTTTTTGGCCATTTTCTACTGTGTTTTAGGCCATTTTCACCTCATTTTGGGACTGATTTACTGCCTGCACTTTGGCCAACTGATTGCTGTGTTTTGAGGGTGAAAGTGCCACATTTTGGGGGTAAAAAAAAAGCTGCTGCATTTTGCTGCAGATTGTTGCTGCACTTTTGAGCCAAATTATGGCTGCATTTTAAATAAAAAATAGCATACCTTAAGGGAGTTTGAAGCCAAACAGTGGCTGCATTTAAAGAACAGTTGCTGCATCTATATAAGCTGCTGCCTTAAAAGGAAACAGTCTGCTCACTTTAGCACTATATTACTATGACTAAGCTGCTGTCTTTGAGCATTTCATGAGGGTGCTTGATATGCTGCTGCTCTGTGAATTGCCTCATTTTGATGCTTCAGTCGAGTTTGTTATTTGATAGGGGGCTTTTGTTTAACTTGAGGCCTCACTTTTAAAAGAACGGATTTTCATACTTGATTGAAAGTTTACTGATTTGAACACTTAAAACTTGCATAAAAAGGAGTGGGGCTGCTATACTCAAGTTCGGGTGCAATTAATATGCTAAATTATTTTTTTCCTTATATGTTATTTTTTTTATTACATTTGATTCTTTTATCTAGCTTTTAATAATTAAAGTTATATAGATTCCTTTTTCCTTGTTGAGAATTGTTCCTAATCCTTATCTTTCTTATCATTTTTTTTCTTCTTTTTCATGAGGAACCTTGGGAGCATTTGAAGTTATGGCAACTCCGGATTCTGCCCATATCAGAGAACAACCGGTTGCAAGATTTTATTGCTCGTGTCTAGTGTCCCCGTCTTCCTCCCCTCTCTTTAAATTTCGTGCCTTTCGCGTTATCATATATATACATGTTTATATTCTTGACTAACATTTTTTATGGATTGTATTTGTAGCACATTTGTTTCTTGCTTGTGTAGGAACTTATGGAAAAATAGTTAAGTATGATGGTAAATTTAGTCACTACTTTTTCCTCTCCCCTTGGATAATTAATCTTGGCTTAGGCGTGTTAGAAATGATAATCGCCAATATTTTCAGCTTTTGTCTCTGCACTGTCAGGATAAAAAATGTTTCTAACTAAAGGAGATCAACTGAAAAAAAAAAATCCTTTTTGAGTTAATCGCCCAACAAACTAACGTTTTCTTTTAATCCATTTTTACAAAATAAGTGATTTAAATAGGGGTTTCAAAAGGATAAGATGCGTATTTTTATGGGTAATCATTTTCTATTTCATGCTAACATATGGGGCAGGTCAAATTCTTTGAGTTTAATTAAAAACGTCATATTAGGCTTATGTATAGTGGTCAAGTTATTTTACAAGAACTACAAGGTACGTATTTATTATAATACATATCTTTATCTTATTTTTCAATCAATCTTTTCATTTATGCGTGTACTTACTATATCACGATGCTTTATGCATATTATTATATTTTTTTCATGGCTATTTCTAAAAGTATACCTTTTACACTATATTTGTTTTTTTATATACGATTAATATACTTCATGTATATATTATTTTCTCATAAAATATATACATTTTCATACTACATTCTATATATCTTTATTCTTATATACAACAATCATATTATATAAATCTTCTAAAATATACATATGTACTCTTTCGAAAACTATATATATATATATTCCTAATACATATAATTTTACATCTTGTCTTAATTGCTTTCCTTTATTATGGGTGTACCGACATCTCTATTTTCATACGCGCATTACCATTTGTACTAACTTATTTTATTAATTCCCTTAGTCTCATTTTCATTATATGTACACACATAGTATTGTGTCGTCATAACTATTTTTTAGCATTCTTTAGGATATCTTATCACATATGTAGATTATTTTCGTATAAAAATATACATCTCCTTATTCTATATTATACATGTCATTCTTATATAAAATAAAAATGCCATACATATTTTTTCTCATGCACACATTAGCATTAACTACTTCCTCTATGTATATGCATTTATTCACATAATTACGATTACATTAAAAACCCCTTTTTTTTATACAAATAGTTTTGAAAGAGTAGTTTTCTTTTTTCACAATTCTTAAATAGGTGATAATAAATAAGAAATAATAATCCCCCTCTAGTATTAATTAAGCTAAGTTTAAAGACTATCCTCGGATAGGCTCTGAGGGATGCCTAACACCTTCCCCTCGGGGTAAATAAGACACTACAGAATCTCGCCGGGTTTCGAAGACTAAAAAATGGAGTTTACATTTCTTACAAATGGTTTCCTAATATTTTCCTAAAATTAGGTGGCGACTACGAAATTTACAAAACCAAAGGAAACATGGTCATAAGTTGTGAACTAGTTTTAATCGGGTGTTAAAAATAGGGCATGACGGTGGTGCTTTGGAGCGTTTTTACTCGGACTCTGAATTGTAAAATCCTTGCTTTATAGTGATATCATGCTAACATATCGGCTCGTGGTTTTCTTTTTGGGTTTTACGTAAAAATCTTGGTGTCGTTATCGCTCTTTTTTATTAACATTGATTAATCGTATCACGGTGCTACTTTATTATTATAACGCATTGTCATACGTGAATATTATTTGCTTAAGCGGGTCTATTCCCGACAGCTTGGTATCGAGCACGGAGTTGCCTTTCGTTTCACGAAATATTTTTTTGCGGTGGGCCATACTATACTCGGTGAAAAATGTCTGGAGTAAAAACGAGGTAGCAAAATTCAACGGAGATAGCGGTTTCTCAACGTAAGAGAAGGATGAGGGATGCTTTCGTTGACGAATTACCTGGCTTTGTGGGAAAAGTCCAAAAAATCGAAAATCCATGAAAATTGAGGATTGGGAGGAAATGAATGAAAAGGCGACTAGTGGAATCGGGTTGCACTTAACGGATGATGTGGTCGATAACGTCATCGGCAGAAGAAAGTGCATGTAGTATCGGACAAGGTTAGAAAACCGCGTACGTGTCCAAAGACGTTGACAAACAAATTGTACCTGAAGCAATTATACGCTGCATATGGGTGAAGGTACAAATTTTTTTGTCCGTTTAAATGTCTTAATGGATTAATCACGCGGTGACGACTTTCGAAGTAAAGATCGAGGAGGAAGATAAAGCTATTGTGCTCTTGAACTCGTTGCCGTCATAACACGATATTTGTATGACAATCTTGCGTGGTAAGGACTACGATTGAGTTGAAAGATGTCGCGTAATTTCTTACTCAATGAGAAGATGAGAAAGAAGCACGAAAATCATGGCCGGACTGTCCACGAAAGTAGGCGGGGAGTTACAAGGGGTTCGAGCAACTATGGTAGATTAGGCTGGTGGGAAATCTAAGATTCGATCTAAATCAAAAGCAGGGAAATTGCTACAATTCAGATCGGCTTGATCCTTGCAAAGAGATTGGCCAAATCTAAAAAAGGGGCAAAGGTGAAAGCGATGCCGGACGAATGACGTGATACAAGCGCACGGTGCAAAACAATGATAATGTTGTTCTCTTCGCCATGAGGAAGAGGAATGCATGAACTTGGCGGTCGAGTCGGAATGGATGGTTGACAGTGACCTGTGCCCGGTGAAGATCTTTTTTTACGGATATGTAGCGGGTGATTTCTACGTTGTGAAAATGGGTAACACGGAATTGCTCAAAGATTGCAGGAATCGGAGGCATTTGTATCAAGACAAATGTCGAATACACGGTTCGGGGCGTGCGCTATGTACCGAGCTTGAACTTGATCTGGGGAAAGCCTTGGGAAAGAGAACTATTTTGCAAAAAAAATGAAGACTCCAAGGATCTTGGTGATTGAAAAAAGTTTTCCCTGGACTTGTCAGACAAATCTATGCGAGGGGTTGGCTCAAGAAAATTTTCCGGTTTTTGGC
>NC_081342.1:45957152-46049026 GCF_029784015.1 Lycium ferocissimum | reverse complement strand
CGCCCGGGTTCCTTTTTTGGGATTTCGAAGGGCCCGGGATTAGACAGTAAGACGCGCCGTGATGGGAGCATCGTCAGCGGGTCAGTAAGTGCCATTCATCCGAACTTGCCTGTTTTGGTAGATAATTATGACTGCATGGTTACTGTATATATTGTTGGATACGTCAGTGGACGAGTAGTCCCGACCTTTTATTATGATGATATTTTCTACTCTTAGAGGCTCGTAGATCCTGTGTAGTGTGTTGGTGTTGGTCATGAGAATTATGTTTTGTTAAATGGGCCTACTGACTTATGATATTATTTAGTGGCGCCCTCGTCGGCGCACGTACTGGGATTATGTGTACATGTACGTGATGCTGTCTACTGTTCAGTTTGGGGTTTTGATGAATGCAGGTGCCGCTAAGGCTTTATGCTAAGTTATTCCAAGTCTATTATGATTATGTTATCTAGTTTAGGCTAGCTCAGCCAGCATTCTGGCCATGAGGTCGGGTGCCCCGTTACGCCTCCCGACGAGGGTGTAACAATTCGCTTTTTTGGGATGATAGAGAATATCCACATAATAATCCTTGAGTAATTCGAGCCATCTTCTCTATCTAAGAGTTAAGTCCCTTTTCTTGAATATGTACTGAAGGCTCTTGTGGTCGATGAAAATATCCAGATGCACTCCATACAAATAGTGACATCATATCTTCAATGCGAACATCACGACTGCCAATTCTAAGTCATGAGGGATAATTCTATTCATGACTCTTAACATGTGTGGATGCATAAGTCACTACTTTACCATGCTGCATTAAAACTCACCCAAGACAACCTCCTGAGGCAGCACAGCAAACGACGAACCCATCGGTCCCCTATGGTAACATAACACTGGGGCAGAAGTCAACTTTATTTTCAACTCCTGAATACTTTTCTCACATACATCTGACCATTGAAACTTAGCCTTCTTCTAGGTTAAATTAGTCAATAAAGTTGTTACACCCCGAAAAATTTCGCGTTACCAAGACTGTAGACGGCTTAGTATGAGCTCAAAGGAGAGTAAAGTTATATGAGGATTAGGGATGAAAATTATATTATATGAGTATAAGAATAACATATATATGGCATTTGGAGACCATATGGTGTAAATCAGTTAATACGTTACTTGAAGAATAGCCCTAGTAACCGTAAGTTAAGGTGGGGCTCACATATCGGGGTTTTATAAAGGACATATGAAAATTTATATGAATAGTACATGGGAAGTTGAGCAAGTCTTAAGAAGGACCCTTAAGCCAAATATGGGCATAAGCCCTCCAAAAGGATGATTTAAGAATACGTTTTCGGATGATCTGACTTGAAGAGGAAAAAATGCCATTATAAGTTTGGAATTTGGAAACAAACCAAAAATTGAAGTTGTATATAATTGAAATAGCTTTCCAACCATAGGTTGTGAGCCCTCATACAATAGCGGGATCAAGAGTTATGATCTTTTTACTGAACGAATGCGCAGGCAGTAAAATAAGCCTGCGCGAAGCATGGAGCAGCAAAGTCCGGCAATACGGGCGGTGGTCAGAACTGTTTGTATGCACTTGGCAGGTCATCAAGATACAGAGGCACGTGGAGATGTGGTCACAGGTATGCTAACCGTCTTCATTTATGATGTTTATGCTCTCATGGATCCCTGGTCTACCCTATCATATGTAACCCTTTTTATTGCTAAGAAATTCGGGATGGAACCAGAAAAGTTGCATGAACCCTTTGAGGTCTCCACTCCAGTTGGAGAGTCAGTTATAGCTAGATGTATTTATAGAGGTTGTCCAATTGTGGTCTATCAGCACAGAACTATAGTAGACTTAGTAGAACTAGAGATGGTAGACTTCGATGTAATTATGGGCTTGGATTGGTTAGAGTCATGTAACACGTTAGTGGGTTGTAGAACAAAAATAGTAAGTTTCAATTTTCTTGACGGACTTGTAGAATGGAAGGGTAATTCAGTAGTACCCAGGGGTAGGTTTATTTCCTATCTTAGAGCCAGAAAAATGATTACCACCGGATGCATTTATCACCTAGTTCGAGTCAGGGATGCAGATGCCCAGACTTCAGCTCTTCAATCAATACCAGCTATCAGTGAATTTCTAGAGGTCTTTCCAGATGACCTACTCGGAGTCCCTCCCGATAGGGAGATTGACTTTGGAATCGATCTACTTCCTGGCACTAAGTTTATATCTATTCCGCCATATAGAATGGCCCTAGCAGAGTTGAAAGAATTAAAAGTTCAGTTGAAAGATCTTCTTGATAAGGGATTTATTCGACCAAGTGTCTCGCTTTGGGGCGCACCGGTCTTGTTTGTCCGAAAGAAAGAAGGTTCTCTATGCTTGTGTATTGACTACCGCCAGTTGAATAAAGTCACCATTAAGAACAAGTATCCTCTCCCTAGAATCGATGATTTATTTTACCAACTTCAGGATGCCTAATGCTATTCCAAGATTGACCTCAGATCAAGTTACCATCAGTTAAAGGTTAAGGAAGTTGATATTCCTATGACCGCTTTCAGAACCCTTTATGGATACTTTGAATTTCTTGCCATGTCTTTTGGATTGACAAATGTGCCAGGTGCTTTCATGGACCTTATGAACAGGGTTTTCAAGCCGTATCTTAATCTATTCGGCATTATTTTCATTAATGATATTCTGGTATATTCCCGTAGTAAGGCTGATCATGCAGAACATCTCAGAATAGTGTTGCAGACTCTTAAGGATCGCGAACTTTTTGCAAAATTCTCAAAGTGTGAGATCTGGCTTAAGTCAGTGGCGTTCATAGGCTATGTGATTTCAGGTGAAGGAGTTAAAGTAGACTTTCAGAAAATTGACACTGTTAAGAATTGGCCTGCACTCCACCTCAAAGATCGGATATCGAAGTTTCGGTCCGGGCGGTATTACATGTGCGTTTTGTCGAGGGATTTTCCTCTATCTCAGCTTCGTTGACTAATTTGACTCAAAATAAAGTCAAAGTTTAATGGTCAGATGCGTGTGAATAGACTTTTGAAGAATTGAAGAAGAGCTTAACTTCTGCTCCAGTTTTAACGCTACCAGAAGGAACCAAAGGGTTCGTAGTCTATTGTGATGCTTCGGGAGTTGGTCTCAGATGTATCTTAATGCATCATGGTAAGGTTATTGCTTATGCACCTAGACAGCTTAAGACTCATGAAAAGAATTATCTGACTCATGACTTAGAGTTGGCAGCAGTGGTTTTTGCACTTAAGATATGGCGTCACTATTTATATGGAGTACATGTGGATATTTTCACCGATTATAAAAGCCTGTAGTATATCTTCAAGCAAAGAGAGCTGAATCTTAGGCAGAGAATATGGCTTGAATTGCTTAAGGACTATGATGTGGATATTCTCTATCATCCGAGAAAAGCGAATGTTGTAGCCGATGCTCTTAGTCGGCATTCCATGGGAAGTTTAGCCCACGTTAAGGCAAATAAGAGAACTATAACAAAAGAAGTTCACCATTTGGCCAATCTTGGAGTTCGACTTTTGGAATCCGAGGATGGTGGGGTTGTTGTTCAGAACAGAGCTCATTCCTCCTTAGTGGTAGAAGTTAAAGAGAAGCAGTTTAGTGATCCTCTTTTATTGCAGCTGAAAGAATGGATTCACAAGCATAAGACAATGGCTTTTGAACAAAGGGAAAATGCTAGTACCTTGAAGTACCGAGGCCGATTATGTATTCTAGATATAGATGGGCTCAGAGAGTGAATTATGTCAGAAGCTCACAATTCTAGGTATTCCATTCATCCAGGTTCCACTAAGATGTATCATGATCTTCAAGAGATTTATTAGTGGAATCATATGAAGAAGAATGTAGCAGATTTTGTGGCTAAGTGTCCGAATTGTCAACAAGGTGGCAACACAGAGCTCGGTGGCTTGGCTCGTAATATTAATATTCCTATCTGGAAATGGGAGGTGATAAATATAGACTTTATAACAGGTCTACCCCGTTCATCCCGCAGACATGATTCAATTTGGGGGATTATGGACCGACTCACTAAGTCAGCACACTTTTTGCCAGTCAAGACCACAGATTTAGCAGAAGATTATGCTAAGTTGTATATTTGGGAGATTGTCAGATTGCATGGGACTCCTTTTGTTTATTATTTCGCATCGTGGTGCCTTACCACAAATACATGGAGATCCTTTCGTAAAGGATTGGGTACTAAGATAAACCTCATTCTGACTTTCCACCCTCGAATGACGAGCGAGCAAAAGAGCGTACAATTAAGACTCTTGAGGATATGTTGAGAGCATGCGTCCTAGATTTTAAAGGTAATTGCGATGATCACTTGCTTCTCATTGAGTTTGCTTATAATAACAGTTATCATGCTAGTATCAAGATGGCACCATTTGAAGCTTTGTATGGGCAAAGGTATAGATCATCTATTAGTTGGTTTGAAGTTGGTGTAGATCACTTACTCCTTTAAAGAGTACTGGTTGGCACTTTACTTCGTGCAATAAACAGCAGGCAAATAGAAGAGTCTACAGTAAAATAGATTGGGCATTTGGCAACTATGGGTGGATACAGCAATATAGCCATGTTGAAGCTGATTACCTGAATCCTGGTGTATCTGATCACTTGCCAATCTTGATTCAGTGTAATCCTACAAATTCACAGAGGAATCTGCACCCTAAACCATTCAAACTATATGAAAGTGTTATGAACCATTTAGAGTTCCCCAGAATTGTCAAAAAGGTTTGGAGACAGGATGTTAAGGGAACACCAATGTACAAAGTTTGGCAGAAATTGAAGCTCTTGAAAGAAGGCCTGAAAGAATTAAATACACATATGGCATTATATCAGCAGAAGCTTAATATAGCCAGGCAGAGATTGGAGGTAATCCAAGCTGGTATGGTGACCCAACCTCTTTGCCATCAACTCATAGAGCAAGAGAAGGTAACTGTACTAGAACTAGAAAAGTGGAGCATTGTGAAGGAACAGGTGTTGAGGCAGAAATCCAGGGCACTTTGGATCCAATGTAGAGATTCAAATTCTAAATTCTTCCATGCTCAATGGAGAATTAGAACAAGTATGAATACTATTACCTCTGTTTATAATAATGCAGGGGTCAAACTGACTGATCCAAAACTGGTGGAAGAGGAATTTATTGCTTTCTTTACAAAGCTTATGGGAGAAGCAACATACTAGGCAGCAGCAGACTCAGCTTATCACAGATGTTACAGAGATGGAAATAGTTGATGCAATAAAGAGTATGTCTAAGGATAAAGCACCAGGGGTAGATGGTATGCCAATAGAGTTCTTTACTAAACACTGGGCAGAGGTTCAAACATATGTAGTAGATGTTATACAAAGTTTCTTCAGAACTGGGAAGCTACTCAATGCCACAAATTGTACTGCGGTGACTCTGGTTCTAAAGGTGCCATCACCTACCCAAGTGAAGGATTATAGACCCATTGCTTGTTGCACAACCTTGTATAAGATTATCACTAATTGGATTGACAAGAAGGCTTAAGATAGGTGATGGCACCTTGGGGAGGATCTTTAACACAAGCTTCAAATAATCTCCAACCAGACTAAAGATAGAGTTTTTGCAAAGAAATACCTTAGAGATGGAAATATAGTTTTAGTGAAACTTCAATCCTCAAGTCAAATCTTTCTAGTATAAGTATACGGTAGAGCACACAACAAAAGACCAAAACTGAACCAAATAATTTTTTTTTCATTCAAACGACATGAGATAACGCTCCTAGAACCAATGATCTTTAATCCCCTTTTCCTTAGTAACACAAACAAAGTATATATATATATTTTTTTTTTCAAACAACAATCAGTAGGATGACAAACTATGCTAACCATTTGGTAAACCGAGTGCATTTTTGGTTCCAAAGGAAACAAGTCACATTCCAAGTCATGCTAAAGTATAACTCACAGAACAAAATGAAAAGTACACTTCGTTGTATATGCATAAACCATTCAGTTTGAATTCCAAATCATCATGTAGCGAATCTGTACTTCTAGAACACATATTAAACTAATAGTTTTCATTAAAAAAAACGCCGAACAAGCACATACTTCAACCTGCACAAACTCATGATCTGAACTATATGAAGTGGACAACCTTCTCAACATGATAATGATTATGTAGAGTAGGAATAAATGACCATTTAAACCCGCCGCTTATTTGCCTTTTTATTCTTATTTCTTTATTTTTAACGAATGAATGGCTTTCCTCTAAGCTCTTTGCCATGCGTTCACCATTTTAAACGAAAGAGGTAAAACAAATTGGTACGAACACGTCAAACAAGAGATATACACAACGGCAACATAGTTAAACACTTTTTTTTTTTTTTGGATTAACTACTAATTCTAGTAAGTGCGATTAGTCATTTTACACCAGCTCGCAACACATGAAGAGCGAACTCATTCCAAACCCGGCCAAACCATACAACCCACGGGAAATAATTGAACGACTACATTTCTACTTTTACAACATTGAAGACGAAGAGAAGACGAGTACGATTACCTTCTTCGGACAGCCGAACCGAGGCTATTTGTCGTCGTCGAGTCTCCGAATCCGCTCGAAAAGCTTGTCGTTTCCGAGAACTTGAAAAGAGATTTACGAGTTAAAACGAGAAAAAAAAAAGAAACTTAAAGTTAAAAGAGGATTTTTGAGAACAGAGGTCTTTTTTTTTTTTAGCAAGAACTTAAATGGGATTTTCGGTTATGAAGACTTATGAAAAAGAAAAGGATTTTTTCAATTCAACTTAAGGAGGATCTTTTAACTATAAGATTTTCTCTCAAAATTCCAATTTTCTCAAATCGGGGACTCCTTTTTTTCAGCCTTTAAAAACCTTTTTCAAAACGACCAAGAAGGCCGTATTTATAGGCAAAACACTGAGGGGGTTTCAACAACTTGAATTCGAAGTTCAAAAATAAGGGAAAGGGGGGAAATTTTGGGAGACGTTTTTCAAGAGATAAGATGATGCAAAATGGGTATGGGACTTACCCTAAAATCGGCTGAAATGGCACATGGAGCCTGCAAGTTTCAGAGATGGAGTGTGGGAAAAGAGAAGAGGGGTGTAGGTAGCGGATTTTGTGGGATGTTGCTGTGGTGGTGGTGAAGTGATGGAAGTGACGGGGAGTGGGGCGGTGGTGACGTCGGGTGAAGATGGTTAGGTTTGTTTGGTTTGGAGAGAGAGAGGGTCGTTTGGTTGAGGTTAGGTTGAAGAGAGAAATGGGTTTTGGGACTTAGGGATTTTTAGTTAAGGTGATTTTTAGGGGTCCGGGTCGGGTAGGCGGGGGGGGTTGGGGCGGTCGGGTATTGGGGCTGGTTGGTTGCAATTTTTTGGGCCACACAGATTTTGATTTAGAAGTAGGAGTAGGATTTGGCCCAATATTATGGGTAGATGATTTAATTTCTAATCCCCTCTATTTCAATCAATTAATTAAAATATGCTTCTTTGTCTTAATTAATTCCCAAAAATGTATACCTATATAAATTATGACACAAGTAATTTAATATACGTATTTAGTTTAAAAAATAGAGTAAAAGATGATTAATACGGTAATAAGTAAGATTAAAGGAAAATGCCAATGCCAATGTTGATATACGAATATCAACATTATTTTTTCCGAATGATTTTATATATAAAAGAAATGTTTAGTCCTTTTTAATTATAAAATATGATGTTTGGTCATTTTTAAGAGACAATAAAAATGTTCTTAATTTTAGCGAAATATATCTCGAAAAAAATAGTGTAATAATTGGTGAAAATATTCCAAACTCATTTTGGGGAATTTTCACGACTGAGAAGCATAGTGAAATTAATTAAATAAAAAAGAGGGCCAAAATTGGGTGTCAACAGCTTGTCCCTCTTCGACCAGGGATGATGAAAGAGTCTTTGGGCGAAGACGTTGACATAAACTCAATTTTGTCCCGACGGGTACAACAGATTTGGTTTGGAAAGCGTACAACTGAAAAGAGTAATTCTTTGGGAATCGGGAGATGGGTTTATGAATTCGACCGAACTCTGGTTCCTGAGTAGCCTACATATCTCGGGTCATAAGAGAATCAGGTCGATGTAGTTCCAACAAGGGTATGGTAAGATTTGGAGAGGTCCCCAAAATTTTCCCCAGTGTCTGAATTATGAGGACACTGGCTCTCTTATTATGGACAGGGGATAATACTTTGTTGGAGGTTTGGAAGGATGAGTCGTTGAAAATTTCTGAGTGATCCTCAAAAATTTGTCCCAGTGTTGTAGTTATGGTAACACGAGGCTTTAGAGATGGAAAGGGTAGTGGTTTCAACATGAGCGAAAACAGCTAGCACGGAATATGACTGGCTTGACTCTGAGTTCCCTACTATTGAAGAGAACGAGAATTAATTCAGATGTGCTTCAAAGAAAATGAGCGGATATAAAATTTTGAGGGATCCTCAAAATTTGTCCCAGTGTCGAATTATGGCGACACCAGATGTTGTTGGGAAGATGTGGTTAAATTTTGGGAAAGATTGCTGATGAAAAAGGTCTTTCTGATGACGGGATGTACTTTTGCAGCTTCTTGATTATAAATGTGGCGGCCGCAACACACCCATAAGCGAGACTCTACACGAGTGCATCTATGTGCCGTCGTAGGACCATTTCAGCACGTCGTAGAGGACTGACTCTCAGGATTGTCCCAGTATCGTATTATGACGACCTTAGGATGCGGAAGAATTTGATTGAGTCTCTAGAATGTAGATCCTCAAAAGAAGTGACTTCATGAAAAATTGAAAGAAACTGGTTGGCGAGCTAAAGCGGAGAGCGGATTCATTGACTCATGCTTGTGAGTTTGATGTCCTCCTCAAGCGGGGCGCCTCAGTTCGCTGTGGCAGATATAGTTCCACGTTGTATTGTGTTTATCTGCAAAAAATGTAGAAATACCTGTGCAGTTCAAAGTTGTAATGTAATAATAATATAAGGAAATAAAGGAAGGGATTGTAGACAAACTAGGATTGAAAGCTCCGATTTGCAGAGAGACTGCAATGCAAGGCTTCCGGCTGGCGGAGCAACTGTAAGGTAAAAGCTTCCGGCTGGCGGAGCAACTGTAATGTAAAGGCTTCCGGCTGGCGGAGCAATTGTAATGTAAAAGGGCTCTCGACTGGCGGAGCAACTGTAATGTAAAGGCTCTCGCGGCGTAATGAAAAGCGTAATTAACTGTAATGTAAAGGCTCTCGGCTGGCGGAGCAACTGTAATGTAAAGGCTCTCGGCTGGCGGAGCAACTGTAATGTAAAAGCTTCCGACTGGCGGAGCAACTGTAATGTAAAGGCTCTCGGCTGGCGGAGCAACTGTAATGTAAAGGCTCTACTGAAGTGAGCAACCGTAATGTAAATGTAAATTAGTAAGGCTCTCGACGGCGCGAGTCCGTAACGTAAGTCGTAATGTAAAGTAAAATCTCCGATTGGAGGAGTAAATTGGCGAATTAGACGGCGGTCCCCGATTGGCGGGGCAATTGGCGTTGTTAGCAATCGTATTCTCGATTGACGAGTTAGTTGATTAAGCTTAGATGGAGCAATCTCTCCGTAATGTAAAGTAAAAAAAGTTAGTCGTGGGCAGTTAGATGGCGGTCCCGATTGGCGGAGTTAGTCGCAGTTAGGTCGCATCTCGGATTGGCGAAGTTAGTTGACGCAGTTAAATCGCACCTCCGATTGGCGGAGTTTGTTCGACGCAGTTAAATTGTAGATCTCCGATGGACGGAGTTATTCGCAATTAGATTGTAGATCTCCGATTGGCGGAGTTAGTTGTAGTTAGATCATAGATCTCCGCTTGGCGGAGTTATTATTAAGGAACAAGGCTGCTACGGGGGCCCCCATCTTCGAATAATCGACCTTGACCCTGCTTCTGGAGATACCTGCAAATTTAAAATAAAACGTTCAGAGGTGTATAAGCTAAGGTAACAAAATAAAGTAGGAGAAGGTTATTTTGGCTCATGGCGTAGAAATGGATCTTGTGACGCCTCCCCGGAAGTTCGCTTCGATGTCATCTTGTCATAATTTTTGTCAATCCTGCATCCAAAGAAAAATTCTTAGTTTGGGAGGGGTGTTGATTTGTGTCGATCGCGACCCTAGCCTTGTCACTTGAATGCTTTGAGCTTCTTTGGCTGCGGAGATCCTTGTCCGGAATCTTGGTAGGTGGAGAAATACACAAATGCAGTTTGAAAGAAAAATATGGTATTTTAGAAATCGGATATGCATATATATATATATATACTATGTTAAATGCAATAAAACTCTTATCATTTTTTAGATTATGACATGTTCCAAAACTCATTGAGCTTATCCATTCTGACACCTGCATCTAAACGGTGTCTTTGCATAGCCTGTTCCTCTGATGACGCTTCTTCGTATTCAAGCCCGGTGTCGCGATGTCTTTGACGATGAGACCGATCCTAATCTATAGTTACATTATAAATAAAAGGTTGCCTACGTATCCCAAATAGGAATCGGGTACGTATAGTTCGAGGGTACAAAATGAAAAGAAAATGATATGTAATTTTAGGTTGCCTACGTATCCCAAATAGTAGTTCAATTACAACAAAAAAGGGTAAAATAATGCAATGACCGAGCCTGACTCAGGCTGCCTACGTATCCGAACGGAATCGTAGTCATAACGTAGTTCAATTACAATAGAAAAGAAGATTAATAAAGGGACCGAATCCGGTAGGGATTGCCTACGTATCCCACCTAGGGAAATCAGGTCGAATCGTAGTTCCAGTTACACAAAGATAATGTTTTGGGGTTTTCTATTACAAGAGACCGGACCCGATGTGGGTTGCCTACGTATCCCACCGTGGGAAGTCAGGTCAGCGTAGTTCTGTTGTAAAAGACGTACAGATAAACGATAGCAAAAGGGTGGGCGGGGGGAGAATGGAAAATTTGCCAACTAATTGTATGATAAATCTTGAGAGCTCGCTCCGATCATTCTTTGAGACGATGTTTCTCCTGTGGAGATTTGTCAACGCTTGGTTGTCTTTCCTTGCCCCTGGTAGTCAGGATAGGGACGCCTTTCTTCATGTATTGATATCCAGTAGCTTGTTGGCATCTATCTGCCGAACATTAGATGGAGCTTCGATACGCAAGGGCTAGGTACCGTATCGGATAGTATTTGCAGACATCATATCATCAGCAGGAGTAAGGTGAGATAGATTAGTAGAAGAGACATTCGCGATCGGATTAGAAGCGTAGCTTGGATTTGGGCAATCGAAGAGATTCTCCGTGTTAGGCCACGGACCTTTTCGCGCTATTTTTCCCTTGGAGTCGTTGTCTCATATTTGCAAGGTCTTCAAACTATCGCCGGTTGTGGGAAAATGCTTTGGCATTTTTACTTCATTCTTGAAGCAGATTCACGACGAATTTAGGCATTCGGTACAAGTCAACCTCAAAGTGGAATAATGCTTCTAGAAAAAGAAGCAATTTTTGTTGTTAATTATCTTTTTCAAAGGCATGCCTAAGATGAATTTTATTATGGAAATTTCGCTTAGACTGAAGAAGATAGCGAATGCTATGAATTTGGTGAGTGAGAAAAGCTCGTAGCCAAAAGAGAAAGATGGGGAACTGACTCGAGTTGAACATCCCAGCCTTGGTTTGAACCAGATCCTAATTATAGCTGATTCTTGGAGCGTCCTCCGTGAATCTGCCCTGACTTTTAGAGAAGGCATTCTTGATGCTTCCTTAGCGTGTTTCGAGATGCTTTGACTGAACATCCTACTCTTTCAGAGTACGCGTTGCTCTTTAAGAATTTTACTCGCGGCGTCTTCTTATCGTTAGAAAAAAGAGGGGGAACAAGATTTCCTATTCTAAGGGGACCGAGCCTTATATAGGCTGCCTACGTATCCCGCCGAGGGAAATCAGGTCGCACGTAGTTCCAACATCGTGCTCTTTTTGATAGGAGTGTTTGCGCAGGGAGGATCTTGTCGCTTGAGACTTCACTTGTGCTTTTCCTGTCCGTTCGCGGGGTGTAACCCAAGAAAGCCTTGGACATCAAATTTTGTATCCTATCGAAATCTCTAAAGCAGTTAGAATATCTATGTCGAAAGGAGTAACGAAAGAAACTTCTGAGGCCGCATCAAATGGCCTCATGGAATCGATCAGCATTTCCTTGATGTCGGCGATTTCCAACTTTATTTTTGTCATTCTGTACTCAAGTCGGTCGATCCTTATCTTGTGGTGTTCTTGATTAGCTGCATGCAGATTCGTCATCTACCAGTTTAAATGCTAGGACCTGATTCTCCATGTCCGTGATGTTCAACTCAAATCGATTTTTTCGAAGAAGAATTAACACTGCTGGAATAGACTGTTCATGTGTCGTTTGAAAGAATGTGAATGACTCAAAAGGATTGGAGGGATGCATGTAAGATTTGGATTCCGTCGTGGGGCAAACGTGCTTCTGGGTTAGAAAACCAGTGAATTCTGAGGACCCATGATGGGTGGGTGGTGGGCTAAGAGAGTAAGTAGCCTTAGCGGATACTCCAGCACAACATGATGATTAGTTAAATCGTAATATGTCTAAGATATGTAAGTAACTATAAATTTAAACTAAAAGATCTGTCTTCCTGCAAAAAGGAAGACAACGTTAGTACACTTGGTAGCAAAAAGTTACGCAACAAAACAGATCACTCTGCAAGCAGTCTAAGCTAACAAACAAGTTACACAAAATTTACGCGTCCTAAATTTGTGCAAGACCTCTTTTTGCTAGAGGTAGGCTTACATTGCACACAACCGATGGTAAATGATCCATTTGACGTATTCGGATTCATAACAAACTGTAAGCTCTTCATTAATAAGAAGTGTGTCTTGAAAAGAGGTAAGACCGAAGAAATGATTCTTATCAAAATACCAAGGGATGCCATGAGGGATCGTTTGGTAATGAATAAGAGAAGAGAGCTGCATGGCGGTTTATAAGGAATGTAAGAGAGAGGAGAAACCTTAAATCCACATCGCCGAAAGAGTGACACAACAAAGGATGTCAAATGAAGGCAGAGCTTTTAATAACTCCTCGTCTGTTGATGACTAGGAAAAAGGTAGACGGAGTTTTGGGAATTCTCCATGTTCGTCGACTCAAAGAGGATGTTCGACGTAGGTGGAGTCTTTGAGAATACTCCACGTCCGTCGATTAAAAGGGATGTCAAACGTAGGTGAAGTTTTGAGAATACTTCACATCTGTTGACCAAAAAAGGGCGTCAAATGTAGGCGGAGTCCTGATAATACTCTACGCATGTTGACTCAACAGGATGTCAAACGTAGGTGGAGCTTTTAGACACTCCACATCCGCGACATGGATGAAACTTTAAAGAAAGCCAACATGTTTGATCTGAATCCGTAGTGTCTAAATTTTGTGGATTGTTCTCATTGTTTTACACAAAAAGATATGTCGTCGGGTCTCGAACCTTTTGACACAAGGGCGGTTTCCTATTCGCAGCGACAATACCTTGGATTGTCCTGCCTAGGGTGTATGCAGCATGACTTATTTTTCTAGAATAAGATTTTTTCCCAAGAGCTTCGGAGTGGGACTGAATATCTGCGAGAAGGTACGTAGTAAACTACCGCACCGACTCTGAAACTAGAGAATCCAAAGAAGGGGTGGAGGTGTGTCAGACAACACCTCGCGTGAACCACAGTGTGTGTAAGTGTACGGCCAAAGACTCGATAGGAAGTGCAATGACATTATAAGGAAAGCGGTAAACAAATAGTGTTTTCTCAAACAAATAAGGAACACAAGTTTGGCTTTGGCTTGCGTCCTTCCAAATACAGCAATGTAGCAACTCATAAATAACAGGTGATAAGATAAATAAACAAACATCCCTCGAGTATCTACTTCTTAAACTAAGTCTACTAAAGTCAAAACCTAAAGTATTATCCCCAGTGGAGTCGCCATTCTGTTATGCCCTATTTTTAACGGATTAAAACTAGTTCACAACTTATGACTATATTTCCTCTGGTTTTGTAAATTTTTTTTCGAGTCGCCACCTAATTTTAGGAAAATATTAGGAAACCATTTGTAAAAATGTAAACTCCATTTTTTAGTCTTTGAAACTGTGAGATTCTAGGTAAGGGTTTTATTTACCCCAGGGAAGGTGTTAGGCATCCTCGAGCCCGTCCGAGGATAGTCTTTAAACTTAGTTTAATTAATACTAGAGGGGGATTATTATTTCTTATTTATTATCACCTATTTAAGAATTGTGGAAAAGAAAACTACTCTTTATATAAAACTATTTGTATAAAAAAGGGTTTTTAATGTAACCGTAATTATGTGAATAAATGCATATACATAAAGGAAGTAGTTAATGCTAATGTGTGCATGAGAAAAATATGTATGACATTTTTATTTTATATAAGAATAACATGTATAATATAGAATAAGGAGATGTATATTTTTATATATAAAATAATCTACATATGTGATATATATATATATATAAAAAATAGTTATATATATATAATATATATGTGTACATATAATGAAAATGAGACTAAGGGAATTAATAAAAATAATATATATATATGGTATGCGCGTATGAAAATAGTATGTTAAGTACACCCATAATAAAGGAAAGCAATTAAGACAAGATGTAAAATTATATGTATTAGGAATATATATATATATATAGTTTTCGAAAGAGTACGTATGTATATTTTAGAAGATGAGGTATAATATGATTGTTGTATATAAGGACAGTATATATAATGTAGAGTATGAAAATGTATATATTTTATGAGAAAATAATATATACATGAAGTATATTAATCGTATATAAAAAAAAACAAATATAGTGTAAAAGGTATACTTTTAGAAATAGCCATGAAAAAATATAATAATATGCATAAGCATCGTGATATAGGTAAGTACACGCATAATGAAAAGATTGATTGAAAAATAAGATAGTATATGTGTATTATAATAAATACGTACCTTGTAGTTCTTGTAAAATAACTTGACCACTATACATAAGCCTAATATGACGTTTTTAATTAAACTCAAAGAATTTGACCTGCCCCATATGTTAGCATGAAAATAAAAATGATTACCCATAAAAATACATCTTATCCTTTTGAAACCCCTATTTAAATCACTTATTTTGTTAAAAATGGATTAAAAGAAAACGTTAGAAGTTTGTTGAAGCGAATTAAGAAAAAAAAAAAAAAAAAAAAAAAAAAAATTTTTTTCAGTTGATCTCCTTTAGTTAGAAACATTTTTTATCCTGACAGTGAAAGAGACAAAAAAAAATATGGGCAGATTATCATTTCTAACAGTGACCTAAGACAAAGATTAATTATCCAAGGGAGACAAAAAGTAGATGACTAAATTTATCATCATACTTAACTATTTTTCCATAAGTTAACACAAAAAAAAAATGTGTACAAATACAATCCATAAAAAATGTTAGTCAAGAATATAAAATGTATAAGAGAGATAACGCGAAAGGCACGAAATTTAAAGAGAGGGGGAGGAAGGGGGGGACACTAGACACGAGCAATAAAATCTTGCAATCGGTTGTTCTCTGATATGGGCAGAATCCGGAGTTGCCATAACTTCAAATGCTCCCAAGGTTCCTCATGAAAAAGAAGAAAAAAAAATGATAATAAAGATAAGGATTAGGAACAATTCTCAACAAGGAAAAAGGAATCTATATAACTTTAATTATTAAGAGCTAGATAAAAGAATCAAATGTAATAAAAAAAATAACATATAAGGAAAAAATAATTTAGCATATTAATTGCACCCGAACTTGAGTATAGCAGCCCCACTCCTTTTTATGCAAGTTTTAAGTGTTCAAATCAGTAAACTTTCAATCAAGTATGAAAATCCGTTCTTTTAAAAGTGAGGCCTCAAGTTAAACAAAAGCCCCTATCAAATAACAAACTCGACTGAAGCATCAAAATGAGGCAATTCACAGAGCAGCAGCATATCAAGCACCCTCATGAAATGCTCAAAGTACAGCAGCTTAGTCATAGTAATATAGTGCTAAAGTGAGCAGACTGTTTCCTTTTAAGGCAGCAGCTTATATAGATGCAGCAACTGTTCTTTAAATGCAGCCACTGTTTGGCTTCAAACTGCCTTAAGGTATGCTATTTTTTATTTAAAATGCAGCCATAATTTGGCTCAAAAGTGCAGCAACAATCTGCAGCAAATGCAGCAGCTTTTTTTTTTACCCCCAAAATGTTTCAAAATGTGGCACTTTCACCCTCAAAAACACAGCAATCAGTTGGCCAAAGTGCAGGCAGTAAATCAATCCCAAAATGAGGTGAAAATGGCCTAAAACACAGTAGAAAATGGCCAAAAAACGCAGGCGGTAAATCAGTCCCAAAATGAAGTGAGAATGGCCTAAAACACGGTAGAAAATGGCCAAAAATGCAGCAGCGTTGGATTTTCAAATTGCAGCAGCATTTTTCCCCCAAAATGCTTCAAAAAATGTGGCATTTTCCCCCATGTTTATGGCAGCAACTTCCCGCGAAAATGCAGCAGTAAATACAGCCACTGTTTGGCTTAAATCAGTCCCCAAAAGTGCAGCGACACTAGGTATAAATTACAGTAACTGTTTGGTTCTAAATGTGTCTCAACAATGTGTCATTTTCAGCCACAAAAATGCAGCAATCAGCTCCCAAAATGCAGTAGAAAGTTGCCAAAAAAAATGCAGCGATGAGATGGCAAATGTAGTAGCAAATCAGACAGCCAAGCGGAACAGAATTTTACGATGTGAGTTTAAAATAACTCATATGCATATTAGGATGCCAAGATATCTAGACACACTTCACAGAACATTTTAAACCTTTGAAGCCTAAAGCAGCACCTATTAACACAGGAGAGAATACTTGCCTACAAACAATATATGAAGAGGAACCGACTCATAACGGCAGACCTGCTAAAGCCATGTTCAAACAACTATTCCTGAGGTTAAAACATGGACAGATCTGTAATGCAGGATTAACTCTTCCTTAAACCATTTTGGGACCAATCACAAGATAAAGAATCAAATACCAATCCTATCTAAACTGTTATATGGGAATCCTAACCAAGCTTAATTAGCCCCCATGTGTGGTATAAGTCACATATTGCAGCAACAAACCACGGCCAAAGACAGCCACAACAAACAACAATAAAACAGTATATCATAGGAGGGCACTTTGAGCATAACGGAGGCTCAGCCAATCAAGCACAGTAGCTGCTATTTTAGTAGCATAATGGACCTCAAAGCTTAAGCTAAAGGCAGCAATCATGGCCTCTAAACTTAAGCAAAATGCAGCAGCCATTTTTACTATAAATCTGGCAAAAATTCAGCTCAAATACCATAACGACAACCATTTTTAGTCAAGTCAAGTGTAGGATCTATTCCTTTTAAGTTCAGCAGAAACACCAACAAACAGAGTGAAGGCTACACCAACAGCTATCTACTTATCTCTAACCATAGATCAATTAGCTTTCGGATATGAACTCCTTTTTTTTTTTTTTTAATTAAAACCAGTAGTTTTTCCCAACCAAAACAGTAACTTTTCAACCCAAAAACAGTAGCTGTTTAGTTAAAACACAGTAGCTTTCTTTTATATCAAAACAACACTTTTCCTTAAAAGAATAACTTTTCTCTTGAACAAAACATCACCCTCTTATTTGATCGAACTTAGTAACCTTTTCTTTTCTAGTTATAAGGCCTCATAAATTCACATATGGGTTCTACATGGAGTCATGACAAAATAGTTTTTAAGAGTATTTAAAGAAAGAAGATATACAAAAGCGATAAAGTTACTTCGACGACTAGAAATTTCAACTAATACAAATTTATATAAGTCAGTGGTTTCCTTCCCAAACGCCCTTAGTTTGTATTAGTCTTTTACAAACCGACTCATAAAAGATAGAGGCAAAATAACCGATTTGTGCATGCACTTAGCAGAGTCTTGAGTAAGAAGTCGAAAATACTCAAATGATTATATCTTAATTCGGCAAACCGAAATGAAATGAGAGACAAGGGTGATTACTCATATATTCTATAGGTAAATTGATAGCTCCTCTAGGTGCACTTAATTTTTTTATTAACCATTTCATAGCTTTAAAGCGAAACATAGCAGTCATAACAGATTCCAACAGGCAGAAAAGAAAACAGACAACAAGACTTTATTGAAAAGGCCCCATTTCAGTTAGCTAAACCAAACAAACGACGAGAAATATTTGGACGGCTATATTTCTACTTCTTACAAAATGAGACACGAAGAGAGTACGAGTATGATTACAAAGCTGGTATTTAACCAAACAAACATTTTCTGTCGAGTTGAGCACACTGAAGGAAAAAAAAAGCGAAGGGAAACAAACTCATGCTTTTCATTCGAATTTAAAGGAAACTAAACATCTAAACCGGTACACTTAATCATGCTGAATTCCTACAAAAATCAAAACAACGCTAACAAACATGAAATCGAGTTCACTAACTCATACTCACACATAATTGAAATAGGCAGAAAACTTAACTAGGAAAATAGCTAAAACGACACAGCCAAACAGAAACGGAAAAATTAAGAAAGAAGAAAGAGAATTTCTGCTCAAACAAGAACTTAAAACACTCAGATTTTTAACACACACTAATTGACTAATAAACCAACTGACCTTTAGCGAGAAAATAAAGAAAGGCTAAATATAAAAAAAAAATTTGGGGAGGATCTTTAACACAAGCTTCAAATAATCTCCAACCAGACTAAAGATAGAGTTTTTGCAAAGAAATACCTTAGAGATGGAAATATAGTTTTAGTGAAACTTCAATCCTCAAGTCAAATCTTTCTAGTATAAGTATACGGTAGAGCACACAACAAAAGACCAAAACTGAACCAAATAATTTTTTTTTTCATTCAAACGACATGAGATAACGCTCCTAGAACCAATGATCTTTAATCCCCTTTTCCTTAGTAACACAAACAAAGTACATATATATTTTTTTTTTCAAACAACAATCAGTAGGATGACAAACTATGCTAACCATTTGGTAAACCGAGTGCATTTTTGGTTCCAAAGGAAACAGGTCACATTCCAAGTCATGCTAAAGTATAACTCACAGAACAAAATGAAAGTACACTTCGTTGTATATGCATAAACCATTCAGTTTGAATTCCAAATCATCATGTAGCGAATCTGTACTTCTAGAACACATATTAAACTAATAGTTTTCATTAAAAAAAACGCCGAACAAGCACATACTTCAACCTGCACAAACTCATGATCTAAACTATATGAAGTGGACAACCTTCTCGGCATGATAATGATTATGCAGAGAGTAGGAATAAACAGCCATTTAAACCTGCCGCTTATTTGCCTTTTTATTCTTATTTCTTTATTTTTAACGAATGAATGGCTTTCCTCTAAGCTCTTCAGTGCGTTCACCATTTTAAACGAAAGAGGTAAAACAAATTTGGCTGAACACGTCAAAAAGAGATATACACAACGGCAACATAGTTAAACACTTTTTTTTTTGGATTAACTACTAATTCTAGTAAGTGCGATTAGTCATTTTACACCAGCTCGCAACACATGAAGAACGAACTCATTCCAGCCAGCCAAACCATACAACCCACGGGAAATAATTGAACGACTACATTTCTACTTTTACAACATTGAAGACGAAGAGAAGACGAGTACGATTACCTTCTTCGGGACAGCGAACTGAGGCTATTTGTCGTCGTCGAGTCTCCGAATCCGCTCGAAAAGTTTGTCGTTTCAGCCGAGAACTTGAAAAGAGATTTCGACAGTTAAAAAAAAAAAAAAGAAACTTAAAGTTAAAAGAGGATTTTCTGAGAACTTAGCAAGAACTATGGATTTTCGGTTATGAAGACTTATGAAAAAGAAGGGGATTTTTTCAATTCAACTTTAGAGTAAATATAAATTTTCTCTCAAAATTCCAAGCCTGTTTCAAAGGGGATTTTCAGCCTTTAAAAAACCTTTTTCAGAACAGCCCAAGAAGGCCGTATTTATAGGCAAAACACTGAGGGGGTTTCAACAACTCCCCAAAGAAGCAAGAATTCGAAATTTAAAAATAAGGGAAAAGGGGGAAATTTTGGGAAACGTTTTTCAAGAGATAAGATGATGCAAAATGGGTATGGGACTTACCCTAAAATCAGCTGAAATGGCACATGGAGCCTGCGAATTTCAGAGAAGGAGTGTGGGAAAAGAGAAGAGGGGTGTAGGTAGCGGATTTTGTGGATGTTGCTGTGGTGGTGGTGAAGTGATGGAAGTGACGGGGTGGCGGCGATGGTGACGTTGGGGTGGCAGCCATGGTTAGGTTTGTTTGGTTTGGAGAGAGAGATGGTCGTTTGGTTGAGGTTAGGTTAGAGATGAAATGGCTGATTTTGGGACTTAGGGGATTTTAGTTTAGGGGGTTTTGGGCCGGGTCGGGTAGGCGGGGAACTGGGTTGGGGCAGTCGGGTATTGGGCTGGTGCGTTTTGGGCCACAGATTTTGATTTTAGGAGTAGGAGTAGGATTTGGCCCAATATTATGGGTAGATCTTTTAATTTCTAATCCCCTCTATTTCAATCAATTAATTAAAATATGCTTCTTTGTCTTGACTAATTCCCACAAATGTATACCTATATAAATTATGACACAAGTAATTTAATATACGCGTTTGGTTTTAAAAATAGTGTAAAAGATGATTAATACGGTAATAAGTAAGATTAAAGGAAAAATGCCAATGCCAATACGAATATCAACATTACTATTATTGTTATTTTTTCCGAATGATTTTATATATAAAAGAAATTCTTAGTCCTTTTTAATTATAAAATATGATGTTTGGTCATTTTTAAGAGACAATAAGAATGTTCTTAATTTTAGCGAAATATATCTCGAAAAATAGTGTAATAAATGGCGAAAATATCCCAAACTCATTTGCGGGGAATTTTCACGACTGAGAAGCATAGTGAAATTAATTAAATAAAAAGGAGGGCCAAAATTGGGTGTCAACAGGTGGTGTAAGACTAGAATGCACGACTTCATCATGGCTTAACACTCAGAACTGTGGGATATCATCTGTAATGGTCCTTATATTCCAATACACATAGGTTAAGATGGTATAAAAACCACTGATGATGACAGGAAGGAAGTGGAGAAAAGTTATAAAGCAAAGAAGATCCTTGTGTGTGGAATAGGCCCTGATGAATATAATCGAGTCTCAGCGTGCAAACTGCTAAAGAGATCTAGGAAGCTCTTCAAACTGCCCATAAAGGAACAACACAGGTGAAGAACTCTAAGATCGATATGCTCACCACAAAATATGAAATGTTCAAAATGAAAGAGGGAGAATATATTCATGATATGCACACTAGATTCACCTCTATTATAAATAAGCTTCATTCTCTGGGAGTAGTCATCACAACCACCAAACTGGTAACAAAGTTACTGGGTGTGTTACCTGACTCCTGTGATAGTAAGGTAAATGCCATCTCCGAAGCCAAAGATCTCAGTACATTGACTCTCAATAAGCTTGTCAAAAACCTTAAAACATATGAGATGAATATGTCTATGAAGAAAGAAGAAAAGAATGAAGTCAAACGGGAAAGGAGCCTAGCCCTCAAAGCGTCTAGGGAAGATTCAAGTGACGAAAAATCAGAGTTGGCATATCTCACACGAAGATTCCATAAATTGATTCGGAAAAATGATGAAATCCAGAGGATGGAAAAATGGTGAAATCCAGAGGATTCGGAAAAATGGTGAAAGTTGCCATACGTGTGGAAGACCTGATCACTTTGCTAAAGAGTGCCCTCTAAACAAAGCGGACGACTATGACCGCAGAAGGAACCGTTTCGATAAAAGGTTTAGAAAAAAGGAAGCTGCCAATGCTATGATAAAACAAGCACTTGCTGCGTTGAGGAACTCTCCTAGTGAGTCTGAAGAAGGAGATGCAAAAAAGGAACACATCAATGGTAGTCATAGAAAATGAAGCCTCTAAGTATGAGTCAATTTTTGCACTCATGGCAAAATCAGACTCAGATAAAAGTGATGAGAGTAATGAAGACGCAGAGGTAAATATTCTTGAGGTAAAGAAGAATCTAAAATCCTACTCTCAGAATAAACTTAGGTCGCTGTCATGCATGCTAATTGATTCATATCATGCCCTTATCACTGAGAAAGGTGCACTCGTTCATAAAATCAGTGATTCTGGACTCGAAAGAGACAAGATGTTGGTGTCAATTGGAGAGATGAGGGAACAAGTTGATGAGACTAATCAGCTTAATATTATGCTGGAAAGGGAATTGAAAAATGATACAAAGGCGCATCATAAATGAAAGGGCGAAGCTAGTAGAGCTCACTTGGAACTCGAAGATGAACTCAAAAAGGCAAAACTGAGTCTCATTACTGAGATTGAGAGAAGCAAATAGTTAAAGGAAGACTTGAATAACATCAAGTTTTATCTTGACAGAGCTCTTTAGTGGACATGGTCTTCTAATGTGATCACTTTCATGTACAAAAGTAAGGGAAGTGATAAAGAAGGAAGTGGTTTTTTGAAAGAGATGACCCCCTACAATCCCAATAACAAGAATGTCTCCACCACTGAAAATTACTTGTGCACCCATTATGGATGAGCAGGTTACTATAAGGAGTCTTGCAAAGCAAAAATCAAATCGGTTGAGAAGAACAGAGAGTTTATCGCAAGGAGAGTAAGTTTGGGTACAAAAGAAACTGGTTCTCAAAAGAAAGGACATCAGAAGGAGAAAGGGAATGTGCTGCTTGTTTGGGGAAAAAGGAACCTGATCCATCGCTTCTATAATTATAAGGGACCTAAGCTAGTTTGGATTCCCAAATCCAAACACTGACATCTTGTGCAGGCTAGGGCGAGAGAGAGAGAGAAGAAAGCAAATAATTAATTAATCTTTTGAGTTAACTTGAGAAGTCTCTTCTCAAAGCCTTCACGACAGGATGTGTCTCTGTCATCTAATGGAAAAGACACATCCCAATATCAGAAGCTGTAGTTCAAAATTAAATCACTCCAAGGGAAGCAAGAAGGAAGATAAGCATGATGAAAAAGCGAGGTAAGAAAATCTTTGGGTTAAAAGGTGGATGTGACAGAAAAGGAGGTATACACGCGAGAAGTACGATGCAGTATGAACAAGTTTAAGTTTTCGAGTGGCGCTCGGACTTGTCAAGATTGTCCGAGATCCGGTCTCCCGTAATTCGGTTAGTAGTTCTCTCTAAAGATTCTCATATGTCTCTTAACTACTTATAGTACCAAGTCGGTCAAGCGTCTCCCACCTCAAAAGTCAAAAAAAAAAAAAAAACACAAATCCCCTGGATTGACACTTCAACTCTAAACCAATACCCTTCTCTTATATACACTCTGAACAGTCATCTCTGACACCTTAACAACAAATACAGGCTCTCTCATCTGTTCACCATCAATCTCTATCTTACATAACGCCTTCTCTGGTCCACATCGCTTCACATCTCTTTCCCAGTGCTAAATACTGCTTAGTGTGACATACTGATATCTAACCAAAGCAAAATGGTTCCAGTGTCATCATATGATCCAACCTCTTCAGACCAAATACCAGTGACTCTGTTTCTCTTGGAGGCGGTAACCGTAGAACCTGGGGGAAGTCCACATCTCTATCCGAGTTGTTCTAGTCAGGTCAACAACACTACCCCATTGATAGTGCTGAAAATTCATACCTATCAACTTCAAACTTATTCCTTTGGAAATAGAAAGTTCTCTTTGGAATAATGGTCGATACAAGCCTGGGGAGGAGACCGGCATGAAAGAATTGATAGAAATGTTGGAATTTCAAAATTGGACTCATCTTTTTACTGCACCGGCTCCTTGCCTATATGAAACTGAGGTGGATGAACTGTATGCAAACCTATGTCACCTTGATAATAACATATTGGCTTAAATGTGACAGATTTTGTTTTGAATGAATCAACGCTGGCAAAAATTCTGGGAGTACCAGCTGTAGGGGTAAGGGATGTGACTAGAAGAGATTCTACCTCCTTCAAAAATGTTATTGTTAAACATGGATCGTCCACTTGCACCGAAAAAACTTTTCAAAAGAGAAATCCATCCTGTCTATCAACTAGTCCTTGAATTTATGGACAAAGTACTCATACCAGAAACTGGAGGAAATGCTAATGTCAGCTTTTGAAATGATCAATCTACCAGCCATCATGATCGGACAAATGATCAAAGCAGCGCACATTAGGGAAGATGAACCTGGTCTTCCCTATGGCTTCTTCCTGACAAAAGTACTGGGGCACTTCAATGTAAGAACTGGAAAGGAAACCTTAGGAACAACAGAGAACACACTCTCTATGGATAATCTAGAAGATTGTGAATGTGTCGCTGAAGGAACTGGTTCCACCATCTCTGTCCTGACCGAAGCCCTAAAGGCAGTAAATTATGAAATTGAATAGCTAAAGGCTGAGAATGCTCTCCTAAAAATTTAGCTGAAAGCAGGAGTGGAAGAACTCAGGCACCAAATGCTTTAGGATCAGGGTGAAGTTATTGATAGAATAATGGGATTCTTCACGATCTAAATCATTCCAGTAACCCGCTCCTAAGGAAACTCTTCCAGTCTCTGTCCTTTTCTTTTATTGTCTAGTTCTGTGATGGTCTGTTTCCCTATCTCCTCATGTTCGTACAATAGTAGTTGATTTAACATACGTTTGTACTGCTTGAACTACTACCTGTCATGAGATCACTCTTTGTTCTTGCTAGCTTACTCTAAATATCTTTGATCATGTGTCTATAAATTGATGCATCTGACCAGCTTGGTCATGCCCCAAACTATGGCCTGGGTGTAACACGACACTCGGTGCCTAACTGCGTGTGATCGAGCGAACCCATAGGCTGGCTGAATCAACATGTGATATCAAAACATGTAATAATAAGGAAATAATACTAACACATGCTGATCTACTAAAAATCTGACTAAAATATATTAAATGCGAAATTTCTGGTTTAAGTCTAAAACATCTAAAATAAATGCCAACAAGGCTAATATTCCAAGCTCTACTAATATCTGACTGACTGGACTCTGTCTATGAAGCCTCTAAAGAATACTAAAATTATAACTATCTGCTGGGATAAGGCCCCTGGCGTACCCAATTGACTACTATCTTTGAAAAGACTAAATATATGTTAATGTCCCGAAGGAACTGGGGTCACCAATAGCTAACACGGGCACGTCCTAGCTAGCTGGATTGTCAACCTATAGATCGTCGTGATGCAGGCCTCCAAGCAATAAAAAGGGACATCAGCACATTTGAATTGTACTTGTATGTAATGCAAACTGAAAGAAAGAGCTGTAAGCACTGAACTGAAACTGATAACTGTAAACTGAACTAAATAGGAAGGTAAGGATCTGAAGTACTCCCTGTTCTGAAAGAAGAATCACCTGTATAACTGTAAATATAAACTGTGGCCTAAGGCCCAAGCAATACGTATGCATAAACTGTGGCCTAGGGCCCAAAAATACAGATACAGGTGTTCAAAATTAAGCAATTTATGATACTGAGACAGAGCTATAATTGATAGCATGATAATTGTTTCTGATTATGGAACTTAAGCCAATGACTGATTATAAACTGACTGAGACTCATGTGATGGCGATACACAAGTCTATAAAGATTACGTACTGAGTTCATGATATTCAAAATGATAACCATGAACGAATTATGAAACTATATCCCTAGAAGATAGCAGTTCTACAACTATTCAATAAACTATGGCTAAACTGTATTCTGAGTCAAATAACTGATAAGCATGAAGAATGAGGTGTAGGGAGAATCATAAACATTTCCTAACATAGATAGTTAGCCTCACATACCTGAATATGCTCCCAAACTTGTATCTATAACTCTAAACTTCGAGACGAATCCCAAAACCTATGTCTTAAACCTTAAACAGGGTTTTCTTGAAAACACTAGGCTAAGAATAATGATTAACTAATTAGGTTATGCAACTATATGCTAGAATTGACTTGGAAGTGTTTGGAATGCTTACCTTGAAGCCTTGCACAGCTAGGGAGAGAGGGACTGTGTTCTAGGGTTCTTGAAATTATAAAAACTGATTTTCTAAACTAGAGAGCTGTAGTTATATAGTTCGCAGTCGGGTAAGTTGATGGCGCAACTCGATGGTTCATCGCCATGTCGACGGTGTCATTGAGCTACTCGACGGTCTGAGTGCCATAGCACATCGATGGTTCATCGATGCTCATCGACTGTTCATCAATGCACATCGATTGTTCATCGACGTGTCGACGGTCTGTCGACGCGACCATACTATTCTTTGTCTGAGAGGAGTTCAGAGAGTTTACAATTGCAGTGCAACTTGACGGTGCACTTTGATAAGCCGTCGTCTTTCTAACAATTAAATTTCAACTGCAACACTAAGTCTGGTTTTTTGATTTAACTCTCCTTTTTGGTTCCCGGGGTCCCTGAGTCATAGACGCGGCTTAGTTTAAAGGTACGAGGTGTTATATTCTTACTCGCTATGCCTTAGTTATTTTTTATGATGCCAAAATGGGGAATGATTGGTTGATGTGTTAGTGAGATCATGCTGCGGTGAAATGAGAAAGTAATATATATGCAGTGATGCGGTGATTAAGGGGAAAGACATGTTGAAAAATTATGATGAAAATGTGGGAAGATATGTTGAGCACAGGGGAAGAACTGGAAGAACTTGAAATTGGTATTATGTTGCGAACATATTGCAGATGCCTTGACAATGATGGTCTGCTTCGCAGGAGGAACATTGGGAAGCTATTTCTCATGGGGAACATCGTCTATAAGTTTGTCGTCATCAAAACGGGGGGAAATTGATAAGCTCAAGTGTATTTGTGTTTTGATGATTGTCAAACTGATTCAGAACCAGATAGAGACCTAGTCTATGATCTGTTATTTGTGCACCTTGCACGGTAGCGAACATAGCGATAAGCTAAACTATTTCTTGCACAAGTACGGCGATTGGTAGCCCATGCTTTAGGTCAAATATTGAATGAGTGGTCTCTATCAATTCCACATGCTTCCCACTATATATACAACATATTGCAACATATTTTGCATCACTTGGAAAAACTAAAAATCACTCAAAAGGTGCAGCAGTCACAAGACACTCTAAGTGTTCAACAAAGCTAATCACAAACTGAAGGATCTGCTCTAACACTGAAAATGCTTTATTCTCTTAGTTTGCATTAAGCTTTGTTTATATGCTTTAACTTGTAAACCTACTCTTCTCTTATAAGAAGCTGTTGTAGGTATTTCAAATTCTAAGTAGTTGTTAGGCAGTTTACCTTTCAATCTATTAAGTGGTAACCTTGGTTAGTGTGTAGTCTAAGGTGTATTAGTTGGGTTGGCTATAGGTAGTTAACCTTAGTGGTCCTTGGCTACAGTTAGTCAAGTAGAGGTGCTTGCAATTGGAGTTTTTCAAGGGTGGAGGGACTACGGGGCTAGTTCCTAGGTTGCATAAGCCTTATTGTAAGGGCGAGGGATTATAAGAGTTAATTCCTAGCTTACGATAGAGTTGTAACCTGAAGTTCTCGGTTAGTGGAGATGAAATCCTACTTGGGTAGGTCGTGGTTTTTAATCCCTTGAGCAAGGAGTTTTTCACGGTAAATCTTGCCTTCTTTACTTACTACACTGCATAAGGGAATTGGTACACAAGCAGGTCTCTCATATACTGTTTGGTGGATGCACAGCCTGCAACACTTTTGTTGCCTGTGAGGGGCTTGTTGATGATCTTGAGCTCATCAGGGAAATACTTAAATGTGATAAACGACATAATGAGTTGAAATTGATTTATTTCTTCTTTAACGATTTTCATTAATGGTGTTACTAAGTTTGGTGGTTTATTCTATCTCTGAATTTCAAACAACTTTTATTGACACCGTTTTATTGATCCTTATTTTATTATTTTGTTATATTAACTATTGTCCCGGAGATACTCACTGAGTACCCAATACTCAGGTATACCGTTGTTGTTTTTGATGGTGTGTTAGGTAACGTTGAGGAGCAATTTCGTGATACGCGCTCGGATTAAGAGAGCTTGCTACTTTGTGGACTATTTGGTGAGCCCACATGCTTGTTCGTGGGCACTATCCTATCTTAGTTTTTGTTTTAATTTTAGGGCTGCATACCGAAGTTAGATTATATTTTATTTATCATCTTAGAGGCTCCATAGATAGACATTATTTCTGTGGGTAGTTGTTGAGGTCATTACTTGACTCTTTAGGTGTTGCTACATTTTATAACAATACATTTATGACAGACTTCCACTGATTTTATTATTTAATGATGATCATGAGTTAGTTAACTATTTATAACGTATTGATATTGTTGAAAGATTATGGAAAGAGATTAGACGTTTATTGATTTTATAAGGTGCTTCCGGTGTTGTTCATAGCATCGGATGTCTGTTACGCCTAGGATGGGCTATGGGGCGTGGCAAGCTTGGTATCAGAGCCTAGTTTTAGATGTGCCCTAGGATTTGTCTGTGTCTGCGGAGCTGTGTCTAGTGGAGTCTTCCTTGGGCAGCCTGATCACCTGCAGGATCGAAAGACTACCAGGACATTTATAGGTGTTTCTCATTCTTCTTTATTCTAGATGGTGCTATAGAGCTTGAACTTCCGCTAGGATTGTTCTGACGTGTTCGTTAATTCGTGCTTCGTAGAAATAACTTTGCCTCATGCGGGAACTTCTAACCAAGGAAGCAATGGTGCCTCTAATTCATTATCTGACGGACGAGCTATTAGGATCACTAACCACACCACTGCTGAAGCTAATACTGGGGTTGAAAATAACAATGGAACCGGTACCACCACGTACACCAAGCGCTTTCGGTGTAGGCGCGATATTAGATCGATGCACGCGATCCAGATGCTTACCACCCTTGTGGTAGCCCAACATCAACGTGGGGGTGCGGATGAGGCACTTGGTAGGGGAGGAAGACTTAAGCAATTTTTGGGTTGAATCCGTCCAAGTTCTTTGGTTCACGAGAAGAAGATGATTCGCTATAAGGGTAATGGATGCTCATGGTTCTAAAGCTGTGGAATTTGCAGCATACCAATTGAAAGATGTTGCTTATGCTTGGTTCGAATTATGGGACACTGAGCGGGGTAATAATGCTCCAGCTCTTACTTGGGCAGAATTTGAGGAGGCATTAATGGAGAGATTTCTATCTGATGAGGAATGATTTGCTTTGGTTACTACGTCTGAGAAGATTGAGCAGGGCACTATGTCCGTTCATGAGTATAGTTTGAAGTTTACTTGCTTGGCGAGGTATGCAATGCACAAGTTGAGCCAATTGGCGAGTGGGTTGCTGCCGCGTATCAAGTCTGTGTGTGTTGCTGCTGCTATGTCCCCTACTTGCACATTTTCGTCCTTGGTTGGGTTCACCGAACAACAAGAGAATTTGAAAGGTGAAGAGAGATTAGAAAGGGAACAAAGTAAGAAGTCCCGATCTGCGGATGGTATCGGTGGTTCACAAAATGTAGGGCAGAGAAAAGGGTATTCTGCACCTGTACAGACTGGCTCTTACTCTAATGCCAATGCTCTGTAGACTAGGTCTGAGAAACAACAATCAGAATAGGTATTCGCAAGGTAATAACCTACATCATCTAGATAAGAGGATCGTATTTGTCACCACTGTGGTATAAGGGGTCATATCAAGAGGGAGTGTAGGAAATGGCTACGTGAAATGGCTAACTCTTTTAGCCAGAGAAACAATTTATCTACTCCTGTTGTTGTTAAGAATCTGCCTGCTGGAAATACTAATAACGTTCCTAATGCCCGTGGTAATAGGACTGGTAAAGCAGTTGCTAACACTGCCAATGGGGGACAAGCTCGACTTTATGGGTTAACTCACAGAGAGGCAGCTAAAACCTCAGATGCCGTGGTCACAGGTATTCTCACTATTTCCTTTTTTGATGTGTAATCATTGATTGATTCGTGTTCAAATATCTCTTATGTGACTCCATATTTTACTCTTGACTTTGGGGTAGAGCCCGAACTATTGTTAGAACCCTCTCTGTGGATACCCCTACTAGAGTTCCTATTATTACTTCTAGAGTTTATAGAAACTGTGTTGTTGTAATTAAAGGTCGTGAGAATATAACTGACTTGTTTGAGCTAGAGATGGTAGATTTTGATGTGATTATGGGGATGGAATAATTGTCTGAGTGTTATACAAATGTGTCACGCCCCGAACCATGACGTAGGCATAACACGGCACTCGGTGCGTGTCTACATGTGACCGAGCGAACCAACTGGCTGGCTGAATCGATATGTGATATCAAACATACTAAATGCGGAAATAACACTGACACATGCTGATCAACTAAAAATTTGACTGAAATATCATAAATGCGGAAATACTTAATAAGTTTGAAAGTCTGAATAAGTAACCGACAAGGCTAATACAAAAGCTGCTAAACATCTGAATGACTGGACTATAGTCTACGAAGCCTCTAAAGAGTACTGAACTACTAACTATTTACCGGGACAAGGCCCCCATCATATCTCCCTGACTGAACTACTATAAAGACTGAAAGTATGATAATGCCCCGAGGGAACTTGGGCTCACCAAGCAGCTGATAGGATAAGGTCCTAGCAAGCAGAATCGTTAACCTGTAAATCATTACCTACATCGCGAGATGCAAGCCATGGGC
Organism: Lycium ferocissimum; assembly: GCF_029784015.1. NCBI lineage: Eukaryota > Viridiplantae > Streptophyta > Magnoliopsida > Solanales > Solanaceae > Lycium > Lycium ferocissimum. The sequence continues at coordinate 46,018,368 of NC_081342.1, read as the reverse complement.
AAAAGGGACGTCAATACATTTGAATTGCCTTTGGTATGTAAAATGGCGAAAGAAAGATCGTAAGTAAATGCGTAATCGAAAGCGAAACTGAACGATAGCGATAATTGAACTGAAATAAGAAAGTAAAGCTATGAATACTCCCTGTTATGAATAAGGAACCACCTGTTTATCTGAGTAAATAATCTGCGGCCTTAGGCCCAATATATATGTGCACAAGCTGCGGCCTCGGGCCCAAGTATACGTATACATAACTGCGGCCTTAGGCCCAATAACACAGGTGTTCATCATTAAACAATTTACATAAAAGAACTGAGAATCATGCTGAAAGATACAACATTGACATACTGGGCTTATATGATTCACTCAGACATGTATTCATGAACTAATTATGAGAACTGAAGCTTTAACTACTTATAAACATGCTGAGTATTCTAGACTGAGACTCATGGTTATAAAAAACAAGTCTATATTGATTACATACTGAGCTCACAACATTCGAAATGAAAGTCATGAATGAATTATGAAACTAGAGAATAGAAATTCTGCAACTATTCCCACTTCCACGACGGTATCTCCATCTCCTGTAATAATCCACCGGGCTTCTGATGCTCGATCTTAACCTGCTGGCAATTTGGGCACTGAGCGACGAACTCTGCTATGTCCCTTTTCATACCATCCCACCAGAATAAGCATCTGAGATCATGATACATCTTCGTCGATCCTGGGTGAACAGAATAACGGGCATAATGTGCCTCGCCCATAACCTGTCGGCGCAGCCCTGCAACATTAGGTACACATAATCTGCTCCTGTGTAATAACACTCCATCGGGTGTAATCTCGAACGGGGTCTTCTCCTTTTCAAGGGCCGCGTCTCTGTACTGTGCCAGAATAGGATCCTCAAACTGACGCCGCTTAATCTCCTCTGTAATAGAGGATTCAGCAATTCCTCAAACAGAAACCCCAATATCTCGGGGGAATCGGCCGGCGAACTCCAAGACTAGCCAATTGATGGATCTCGCGAGCCATTTCTTTCTCTCTACGATGGCACGTACGCTAGACTGCCCATAGACTTACGGCGAGTGCATACGCCACAACATTAGCTTTCCCGGGATGGTATAGAATATCAACATTATAATCTTTCAGCAACTCCTAACCACACCTCCTGCACGCAAGTTCGGCTCCTTGTTTAAAGATGTGCGGGAGGCTCTTGTGATCTGTATAAATATCAACGTGAGCACCGTATAGATAATGTCTCCACATCTTCAAAGCATGAATTACCGCGGCCGACTCCGGATCATGAGTAGGATAATTTCTCTCGTGCTTTCAGTGCTTAGGGAAGCATAAGCTATAACTCTGCCGTGCTGCATCAACACACACCCCAAACCAATACCAGAGGCATCACAATAAATCACATAGCCGTCCGGTCCCTCAGGAAGGGTCAGAACCGGAGCCGTAGTCAACTTCTCTTTCAGCAACTGGAAGCTGCGTTCCTGGCATCGATCCGCGCCGGAACTTAGCTCCCTTCGAGTCGGCCTTGTTAAAGGCGCTGAAATCGAAGCAAACTTCTCTCGAATCTTACGTAATAACCGGCCAATCCCTAAAAGCTACGCACCTCGGTAGGTGTCGTAGGTCTAGAGCCAATTCTTTACGGCCTCAATCTTCGAGTATCCACCCGGATGCCATCGGCTCTATAATATGCCCCCGGGGAATGCCCCGAAGTCACGGGAATTCACATTTAGAAAATTTAGCATATAATTTACGGTGCGGAGTACGCAAGTACCGTCCTCAAAATGATACGTATGTTTGCTTCGATCGTGAATAAATCGGGATGTCATCAATAAATACTATCACGAACATATCTAAGAACGGTCGAATACCCGATTCATCGGAGTCCATAAACACGATTTGGAGCATTAGTCGCCCCAAAAGACATCACTCGAATTCATAGTGCCCATATCGGGTCCGAATCTTTGTCTTTAGAATATCGACCTCTCGTACCCGTGCACGATGATAGCGACCGCAGTCTATCTTCGAAAACACACTGGCACCACGCAACCGATCAAACAAATCATCAATCGGGGAGAGGGTATTTATTCTTGATGGTTACCTTATTCGAGATGCCCCATAATCAATGCACATTTGCAGCGATCCATCCTTCTTTCTCACAAACAATACCGGTGCTCCCCAGGGTGATGTGTTGGGCCTAATAAAGCCCTTCTCTAACAAATCTCTCAGCTGCTCCTTCAATTCCTTCAATTCCCGAGGTGCCATTACGTACGGAGGAATAGATATAAGCCGTGTATCCGGGGCAAATGCATCAATAGCGAACTCTATCTCCCGCTAGGGGGAAGACACAGAGCTTCAAATCCGGGAATACATCTAAAAATTCATTAACACCGGGACCGCCGAAGAGTCGGTGCCTCTCGCTTCTAAATCATGTACACGAACCGGATGATAAATATAGCCCTTTTCGATCATTTTTCTTGCCTTGAGGTATGAAATAAACTTACCGCCGGCGATTTGTATTACACGCTTGCTCTATAATGGTTCCCAAAAAAGGTGGAAACGAACTATCTTAACGACGGTCAACATTAGCATAACAAGAAGCTAGCCAATCCATACCCATAATAAAATCGAACTCAAATATATCTCCCAACTCTAACGAGATCCGCCTTAGTGCGGCGGCTACGGATAATTACCGAACAATCTCTATAAACCCTCGCCCGGCTATAACGTAACTCCCCTACCGGTGTAGCTACCTCAAAAGGCTCTATCGGTTCGGATTCTATCCCAATTTTATTAGCAACAAGGAGAAATCTATGATAAAGTAGAGCTTCAGATCAATCAAAGCAGCATATCGTCTCGAGAGAAGACCGATGTATACCGTAACAACGTGCGCCGACGCCTCCCGGTCCCGTTGGTCAACGATGCATATATGCGGGTCGAAGGACCGCCGCCCAGGGAACTCCGCCACCACCTCTCGCGGCCTGCGGTGTGGCATACCTCACCCCCGCAGGCGCGCCACCGAGGATGACGATGAACCACCGCCGACTCCGGCAGGGCCGAGCCGCTGCCACCGCACCACCTCTACAGCAGGATAATCTCTCGTACCGGATGGCCCCGACGGCCCTGAAGTAAAACATGCACGGTGGCACGAAAACACTCTCGAGTCTTGTCTCCCACAGTTGGGAACACGGAGGAATGCAGGCGGTCTCATCTGACTGCGGAACCTCGTCCAACCGTGAGCCGAAACCTTGGAGCTCGGCCCCGCCTCGAATATCTTTCCCTACGATCTCACTCGCCGGCGAACCGTGGGGTGTGCCCCGTGCATCTTGGGCCGGGGAGGATATGCTATTTCCCGCCGCCGCCGAGGGTGCACATCGCCGAAAATCCCCGTAATACCCTGGGGCGGATCTAGCCCTCTTGGTGGCCCACTATCATCTCTGTCCACGGCCGACGCCTCCAATGCCGGCCCTCCATACCCCCGGGCGTGTGCACGGACACGGCAATATCCATACACAGGCCGGGCCGGGCCCGGCACTAAACAACTATCGACCATATAGCGATCTAGCCCCATCACATACCGGTGAATTCGGTCGATCACTATCAGCTACATAAACGGAGACGCATGCTCAGCGGCAGAGTCGAAGCCGCTCAGCTGACCTTGGGGCCGGTCACCCGCCGCACGTGCCAGCCTTGTGAAGATACATCTCCTCGCGGCTCGCCCGTGGCTACGGAAGTGAAAATGGGCGAGAAAAGGCCTCAGTAAACTCCGCCCCCGCCACGACTGGAGGGGCACCCTCACCTGCGGACAATCCCCGGAGACTGGGAGGGTTGCGGCTACCCCATGACAAATTGATGCCTCCAAAACGGATTTTAAATTGGGGTTTGGTTAATGGTAATGTACGGGGCATCTGTCGATAAAATCACGGGGGCCCTTTGCGGGCTTCGACCCCGTTTCGGTGGATTACTTCAAAATTTCCCCCGGGCCCTCAAAGCGTGCGTCGGTGGGCCCCCGATCCCTTCTTTATGCTGTGGGCACCGCCTGTCCCCGATCGGGTCAATAAACCCGCCTCTCGCATACCCCGTCATCCGCCCCTGGCTGTGGCTGGAGGCTCGGGCACTCAAACCTCGGGGTGGCGGTGGAGGCGCCAGGACTGCGGTATGTTCTTTCCAAGCCCTCGATGCGGTGGTGTCGCCGGCCAGGCATCCCATGGGGACGATCTCGGGTACGAGCTCGGCACGGGCCACACAGTAACTCTCCGGGCCTGGCTGGTCTCCCCCACTGCTGTAGACTTGCCCTTACGAAGCCCATTTGTAGCCTTCCTCGGAGGGCATCGCTAAAAACATAACATTTTGTCGGGAGAAGAGTCGTCGATAACACGGCTACATCGCACGATCTAAGATCGAAGGAAAAGATAATATCCTAAATGTCTGTAGCCTCATGTTTATAGATTTGGTGCACAACACACCGATAAACAAGACTCTACTAGACACGGTAGCGAACATTCGAGACGAACCGCTGCGATGCCGCTTGTCACGACCTTGACCCGTAGGCGTGACTAGTGCCGGCCCAGGCACCGGAAACACGGTCGTAAGTCGGACTCACAACGGATAGCTTACGCGTATACAAATATCATACGGCTGTCTCAAATTATCTCAAAGCGTCTCAAACACGTCTCGAACGCAAACATATATATATCGGAAGCGCAAGGCTATCGGATGGCGCAACGGCTCAAAACATATACAAATGCAAGCGAAAGCGCCGCGGCGAATGGGATCGCCCGGAACATATAACATACAAACACACACATGCTGAAATAGGCCTAACCCACATATACGTCTACGGACCTCTAAACGGACCAACGAGAATCATATGACGGGCGAGGGACCCGCCGTACCCTGAACAAACATATACATATACGACGAACGAATATATATACCAAAATGTGGGCTCCAGAATAAGGGGCACTCCCGAAACGACGAAAGGGTGTCCTAGACTAGCGGATCCAAGCGCGTGCATCGTACGCGGGCATGAAACGCGACCCCGAAGAAAGGGGTCGATGCGAAATATGTGCGAGTATGCAAAGCGAGAAAAATATATAAACAAATGCGAGTTATAATCGAAACAGTACGGAAAGTAAGTGCGTATCTAAAATATCAAAATGTTTATTTTCAAATTACAAATCATGCATAGGGCTCGGAAAATATGGTCGCCCGCCGTCATCGCGCCATAACACGACATAACACCGAAATTTTCAAATCTCCGTATCCCCGTCACGCGTCATAACACGGCGCAACACCGAATATATAGCGGAACCGGCCCTCAGCGAGGGCTCGGTGAACCATAACACTGACATAACACCGGAGTATAACAAAGTGCGCACGACAACGGAACAGGCTCGGGACTCGGCGAAGGATACAACGAATGCACGAGCGAGTCGTGAGTAACCATATGTATAAAATCATTATCATAGACTCGAAAAGATAAGTAAAATGACCATACTTGGAAATCGGAATAATAGTCAAACCAAATTCTTTCAAAGTCATCGGGATTACAAAAGAAGAGTCGCGGGACCCACGGACGGGTGTTGACCCTAAGACCCGCCTATGGAAAACATACTCATCATACGCCATACAATCACCTACGAACATATCGAGGGCAATCCGAGCCTTTCCCGTGAAAGTTACGGTCGTTCGTAGTTACGGAATTCTTAAGAACAACACTTTTTATACAACATTTGAAAATCAAATATTCCAAAGACATAAGGGCCAATATTTCATCATATCAAGCATACGAATTCCAAGAAACAAATAAGAGTCATACTCATGCTCGGATTGCGGGAATAGAATTTCCTCGAGGCTTGTGTCATAGCCTATTTGTAACTAAGGCATGCCAAAAGAAGAAAGGGTTGAGCTTTACATACCTCGTCCGCTCTCAAAGCTAGTCCAAGCTCAAGCTAATGCCAACCTACGCCTCGGGCTCCCCAAGGTCTACAAATATGTCAAAATATGCCAAACATTAGCCATAGGCATTTAGGCATTTAATTTCAAACTAACACTTAATTCTACGAGAATTTGAGCGACACTTCACAGCCAAATAGACCACCCCGAAATTTAACTCGACGAATCAACAACAACAACACCAACAACCAAACTAGCAACATCAATAATCAATCCGAAAAGCAATATAACATTAGTAACCCTCTTTTACATCATTCAACAACATTCATAATATTCAATTCAACGGCTTACATTCAAGCCAACATCAATGCTCATACATTCCACTACTAACCCGAACCCATACCCACAATATTCAAAGACATTTTAAACAATTCATACAACATTTCAAACATCCCAAACAACATCCCAACTCACCCGAAATCTGCCCCAAACCCGAGAACACCACTATAACCCATTCCTCACTTTCAAATCATGATTTGCACTAACAATACACACTCTAACAATGTCATTCTCATAAATATACAAATTACATCGAATGCACAATAATTCTCCAAATCAGCCCATACAATTACAACATCAATCTTAGTCATTAAACTCTCATTTCAACATAAATTCACAATGACAACATTCAAAATTCCAAATAAATTAATTCATTCATTATCATATAATATGACCCGTATTACCAACACTACACATATACATATGTTGATGATTCTCATTCTTTTCTTCACACTACACAACTAAACATGCTACATAAAATCATTTCATCATCCCAACAACCCACACCTACACGGCCAAACCTCATACACACGGCCTCAACTCCAACATACTATATTTCATGAATTTCATCCATATTAACATACCACAACATGCATACACCATTCGTAACACATAAAACAAGATTAAATCTTACCTTTCTTCTTCAACTTCACAAATAGGCTAGGGTTTGCGATTTACAAAACGGATTGTTTGATGACCCAAACAACACTTCCACGTTACTTAGGGACCTCCAATTAGTGGATTTGCATCAAAGAAATATTTTTGGGATGTCTCGATTTGGACTTGGTTTTTCTCCTCTTGGTAGAGGTTGTTGTTGTTGTTCTTCAACTTCTTGTTTTTTTTTCTAAGTGTTGAATGAAGATGAATGAATTAAGTCATCTTTACATACTAATATAAGTCATACAAGTGTCCATGGCCCACACATGTGTTGGACCAATTAAATTTGTCCACATAATGTGTGGGCCATCTCAACGCCACACGGCCAACATGGCCAAATAATGCATGATTTTCAACTTTCAATTATTCCATTTTTGGTCCCAAATTTTCCTAAATGTTCCATGCCAACAAATTCATGAACAACTTATGTCTTAAAATAAAATCGAAGGTCAAAAGTCCCGACTTTGCATCCCGGGATGGTTTTGTCCCTAACTTTCCATAGTTAATCCGGATTGTCCCAATGTGCAAAATACGGGATATAACAATCTACATCATGGGTTGAAAGCAGAAATTCTGCTAGAACTAGTTTACACATAAATTAGTAAGTCTAAATCCACAAGATTGATTAAAAAAGCCCAAATCTTAACATTTAATCTCATGTAATACACACCCTTACGAAGTTGGTCATACCCTAAGTTTTCTACCCCAAATCATGAGTTAAACCACAAATTAATTGTTTCTGATTAAAAAATTTACCCCTAGGATGATGGTTGAAGAATCCCTTGAAAGTGCCCAAAACGGAGCTCCATAGCTCTCAAAATGTGTTTGGAAATAATGGGGTTCGAATTTGGAAAAAGAGATATTAAAAGGGTTCTACTTTCAACGATTTTCGTGGAAGCGAACAGAGGCTCGCATGTGTGGCCTCGCATAGGCGGGAAATAATCCGCAGAAGTGAAAACCACTAACTCTCCCGTAATTCCACAGAAGCGAATGAAAACACGCAGAAGCGGCCATGCGCCTGCGGACCAACCAGCATAGGAGTGGGACCCTGCATTCCTTGCTTAACCTCGCTCCTACGGACCTTCTCACGCAGAAGCGGGCGCGCAGGTGAGGCCCCATGACTCACAGGTGCGGTTTCCCAGAACCAGAAAAATATGATTTTCACCAAATTCGATCCAACACTCAAAACTCCTTCGAAATCCTACGTACACCAACCAAAAATTCAAACTTATCATAAAACATGTTACGAACTCATTCGCGCACTCAGATTTCCCAAAAGAGGTCACCTTGACCCGGCGATGACCTAAGTCAACTCCAACCCAACCAAAACCAACACTCCCAACCAATGACTCAAAATGAAAATAGATTCCTTGGGAATCGTGACGCACCTCCCCGCAAATCATAAACTCCGAAATGAAGCTACATGAAGGGTAATTTGGGGAAAAAGGGATAAAATGCCCAAAACGACCAAACGGGTCATTACAGTAGCAGATTACTTTACAATCAAATCCTTTCCTTTTAGACTATTCTAAGTTAGCTTGTGTATGACACAAGAGTATTCAGGGAACAAGAAAGGGCTTAACCCACACAAACTAAAAGATACATACACTTCATTTTTCTTGATCAAAAGGAAGCACATTTCAAGACTTATACATTTGTATTCTGAAAAAGTTCTCAACATTTAGAAGAAAAAGAAACAGATATCTGACACTTTTAATGCTTACAAAAAAAATTCTCAATTTCAATATTGTATAAACACACACATAGAGGGTCCCACAAATTAGGTAAGAGGCATTGAGGAACCCTGATGCAAGAGAAAATCATAACAAGGCTGAGTTGGGATACTCAAAGCTCCATCTTGAGCTCATTACATCAGGACATCAACTCAACACATCCTCCTAGACTATGTGATACCTATTTATTAATTAGCAAATAGAAGGAATGGGGAATGAGGATCATGCTCTTGCTTAAGCCCTATGCCCCTATGCCCAAAATTTGCATACACATAAACAGTAGCCAAAAAGGAAAACAAATAGTAATAATTCAAATCTCAACAATCCACTACTCTGAGTTTTCACAGCCCATTTCGCGAGTCATGATGGCACCCACACTATCCCTCCTGGTGGGCGAACCATCTACTTAATCAAATATATTTATAAGAAAGACATGTGATGTGCCACATATTTGTGGCACATTCGATGCCTTTTTACTATGAATTTTTGTTGTTTTCAAGTAAGTCTGGGTCATTTTAATGTGTTTTTGTTGTGTTTTAGGAATAAGATGGCCCAAAAGCAAAAACAAAGGAAAAAGGAACAAATGCCCAGTAATAAAGATTTGACGGGTCCTTTGAAGCGTCGATAAATTCAACTTTCCAGTGATGGCCTTAGCTGAAGAGGACAAAGGACGGAGGCATCGACAAAGCATCGAACTGATCGACGTATCGTTGTTTATCGTCGAACATATTTGTCAACAAGAAGAGAGAAAGATGGAAGACTCAACGGAGCATCGAACTGATCGACGACACCATCGAATGGACCGTATAACTAATGAAACAAAGGATGGAGGCATCGACGGATCATCGAACTGATCGATGGTCGGTCGATCTTGCTACCAGGGACAGTTTTGTCAATTGTTGATGTGAGTTTTTGGATCCTATTTAAAGAGCATTTTAGTTTTTTTGTTCAGATATGGACATTCTCCAACATTTAATATTAGGTCCATTGGTGGGTGAGCATTGAATACACCACTTTTGGAGCTTTTCATGAAGACAAACGATTCTATTTCCACCATCTTTATTACACTTTGTAAGCTTTGTGTCTCTATTATTGCTTTCTACTTTCGTAAACAATATGTGTGAGTAGTTTCTTTAATCAAAGTTGTGGACCCAAATAATGGGTGTTATGTAATGGGTGTCTAACATTGCATATATATATATATATATATATATATATAATGAGTTTTGATGTGTTTTATTATTTCTCATATTAATTGTTAGTTAGTGGTTGCAAACACTTACTTATGCACAAGCCCTAGTTTTGTTTGGAAAGATGAACTAGGGTTTGAGTTGAAATAATATAACAAGGACTTGGGGTGCTAACCCTCGTTTAATGAAATCACTTAGGAATAAGAAGAGTTCTACTTGGCATATTTAATCGGTTTTACTTGCAACTTTTCTATATTTGGGAAAATCATGAAATGAAATATTTTCTAACTATTGGAAAATATTAGAAAGTGCATTAGAGATTAAGTGCATACAAAACCATGACCCATTAGAAATATATCATATTGACACCCATAGCATAACATCTAATCACAGCGGGGACACAACTTTGGTTCTTTTAATCCAAACAAATTTCAAATACTTCAAAATAACGAATACAAACCAAAACCCTTTTTCTATACTAGTTGGAATTGAACTAAAGTTTTTAGAGATAAGTAAAATATATGATTAGTATGTGTTTCACACTTTATTCCCTGTGGGATTCGACCCCAACCTAGTTGGGTTACTATATTTGACACCCACCGTCTTACGCCATAATTTAGGTGTAATTTGAGTGTATCAAATTTTGACGCCGTTGCCGGGGAATACGATTTTGAAATTTACTAATTGTTAAATACTTTTCTTTAAACCTTTTTCTATTCCATCAATATGTTTGTTGTCTCTTTGTTATTGGGAAAGAGATGGCTGGCAGAGCCAACCAAAACAATCGAAGAAATCAAAATCAAGAGGGGCTCCATATAAACCCTCCTGCACCTGTACCAGTAGCGGGAGAGGATAAGAATGTATTTGTGGATTTTATGAATGATGCGGAGTATGCGGCTGCAGTAGTTCCTCCTCGAGTTGGAAATGCAAACTTCAAAGTGGAGAGTCATAGCTACCATTTATTGAAACTTAATGGGTACTTCAAAAATTCTTCGGAGAATTGCCCACTTCGCCATCTCAAGAATTTCTTACATGTGTGTACTCAACAAACAAATGGCACTGTTCATTCTGATGCTCTTCGGTTGAGGCTTTTCAAATATTCTCTTATCAGAGAAGCTCGTGAATGGTATGAGAAGATTCCAAGCAACTCAATCCACACATGGGATGAATTATCCGATATTTTCTTAAAGAAGTGGTTTCCGCCGAGCAAAAAGGCAGAACTCCGAGACAGAATCTTTAAGTTCAAGCAATTACCGGGCGAACAACTACACAGTGCTTGGGACCGGTTCAAGTACTATCTAACCTAATCTCCCAATCATGGTTTCACGGAGAATGTGCTCATGGAGAAGTTTTACAATGGGTTAAACACTATGAATCAAATTGCGGTTAATACGGCCGCGGGTGGTTGTTTCATGGAACGGACTTTTGCAAATATTACTACTTTGCTAGATCAGCTCACCACTCATTACCAAGCTTGGCACTCCAATGATAGTGAAGATTTGTCCTATGGTAGTCCTTCTATTGCCGCGGTGGCCAAAGAGAATCATGAGCGAGATCGTGCTTTTGCTCAATTGCAAACCATCATGGATTTGCTATCAAAGAGGCTTGCGAAGAAAGAAACCAGAGGTGTAAATGTTGTTGAAGAAATGCCATCTCACACTCCCGGAATGTATCAAGTCTCGGAGGAGACCTATCTAGAGCGACAACAACAATGTGAGGATGCTAATTATATCGATAACTCTCAAGGGGGTTATTAAAAGCAATGGAGACCCTAACAACAAAGCAATCAATATGGCCGAAATGAATATGGTGGTTCAGATAGGAAGGATCACAACAACAACAAATTATGGTAATCGGGATTCTAATGCCTATGTTCCACTGAAAGGCTGTTCTTCCAACTCTCAAAATTAGCGAGAGAGTCCTTTCAATGATCAAGGGACCTCTCGAATGGAATCTATGCTTGAGAATATCTTGGAAAACCAAAACAAGAGTGACAAGAGGATGGAAAATTTGACCGAAGTGGTAGGCTATCACACCACTTCGATTCAAAAACTTGAGTCACAAATGCGAGATCTTTCTCGAAGCAACATCCTCCACAAAGAAGAGGACTTCCTAGCAACACAATTTCGAACCCAAGGGGTAGTAGAGGTGATCACATTGCCTCATGAAAAGCTATTTCTACTAGAAGTGGGAAGATCCTTAATGCGGTGGATGAGAGGGTGGTTGAACTTATTATTGTCGAGCCGGTTGTTGATGAGGTTATTGAAGAAGACATTGAGGCACCAATTAAAGTGCCTATTATTATTGAGAAGGAGAAGGTGGCACACCCAATTGTTGTTGAAGGTGATGAGGTGCCAAGTGTTGAAAAAGCTATCGAGGGTAGCCCTCAAAAGAGCAAGGTCAAGGGGGCAATTAGACCCTTAACTCAAACATATAAATCTCCTCCCCTGTTCCCACAAAGATTGATGAAAAGAACGGAGGATCCCAAGTGCCACGCTTCTATGACCAATTGAAAGGGTTGTCAATGAATATCCCATTTCTTGATGCTTTCCAAGAAATGCCGGGATTGACTAAAAACTTGAAGGACTTGTTGACGAAGAAAAGACCAATCAAGCATGATACGGTGGGAGTCACCCACCGTGAGAAGCTCACATTATTTCGTCCCAAAGGTTGAGAAGAAGGGAGATCCTAGGGCTTTCACTATTCCTTGCACCATCGATTACCATGATTTTGCTCGTGCCTTCTGTGATAATGGGGCTAGTATTAATTTGATGCCACTAGCCATCTATAAACAATTCGATTTGGGGACACCTAGACTAACAAGCATGCGTCTCCAAATGGCCAATAGAATCATCAAGAGACAGGTAGGGGTTGTTGATGATGTCCTTATCAGAGTGGGAGAATTCTTATTACCGGCGAATTTTATCATCCTTGATTGTGCGATTGACAAAGAAGTCCCAATTATCTTGGGAAGGCCATTTCTTGCCACCAAGAGAGCTTTAATGGACTCGAAAAAGAATGAAATAAAATTTCAGGTAAATAATGAAGAGGTAACCTTCCAAGCTAGCAAGGGGTTAAAATTGCCTAGTGCTTATGAGAACATTTCAGTCATTGATTCTTTCAACATTTCAGTCATTGATTCTTTCGATGTGGTAGACGGAAGCGGTGGAGCATAAATTAGAGAGGACACTGACGAAGCACTTTCATTTATTTTGGTGAATTTTGAGGCGGATGAAATGGAGGTATGTTGAAATGGTAAATTCTCTTATTGGCGGGGTTCGTATTCTTTGAGCCAACGAAATTATATCTTGATCTTGACAAAAGAACCACTCCGGCTAAGCCTTCGATTATTGAGCCACCAAAACTCGAGCTACTTTCATCTCATTTGAAGTATGCTTTTCTTGGCCCGGATAATACTCTACTAGTTATTCTCTCATCTTTGTTAAATGAGGAACAAACTCAAAGGGTGCTTGAAGTGTTGCAGGGAAACCGCACCGCGGCCAAAGTTCTTGAATGTGGCTATTATTGGCCCACCCTTTATCATGATGCAAATTTGTTGGTGAAATCTTATGACCAATGTCAACGCCATGGGTCAATTGGGAGAAAGCACGAAATGCCGATGAATTTTGTCATGGAGGTTGAACTCTTTGATGTGTGGGGCATCAACTTTATGGTCCCATTTGTGAGTTCTCGTGGTATACGGTACATCCTTGTTGCGGTTGACTATGTGTCCAAGTGGGTCAAAGCGATAGCATTGCCCAACAATGACGGCAAGAGTGTCACAAATTTTCTCAAAAAGAACATATTCACAAGGTTTGGCACTCCTAGGGCAATCATTAGTGATGGTGGCACTCAATTTTACAACAAGCAATTCACTAATCTCATGGAGAAGTATGGTGTGAAGCATAGGGTGAAAACTCCTTACCATCCCCAAACTAGTGGGCAAGTCAAAGTCTCCAATCGGGAGATAAAGAGTATCTTAGTTAAGATGGTTAATGCAAATAGAACCGATTGGTCATTAATGCTTGATGATGCTCTTTGGGCTTATAGAACGGCATTCAAGACGCCCATTGGTACTTCTCCTTATCGGTTGGTGTTTGGCAAAGCTTGCCATCTATCGATTGAACTTTAGCACAAAGATTTGTGGGCATTGAAAAAATTGAACGTGGATTGGGATGAAGTGGCCAAGTTGCAGTTGTTTCAAACGAATAAAATGGATGAGTTTCAGTATCACGCCTACGAGAGTGTGGCATTGTATAAAGAGAAGATGAAGCATTATCATGATGTCAAACTTTTAAAGAGAGATTTTCATCCAGGTGATTCGGTGTTGCTATTCAATTCAAGGTTGAAGCTCATTCCGGGCAAATTGAAATCCAAATGGTCCGGCTCTTTTACTTTGGTGAGTGTTTCACCCAATGGTTTGATGGAATTGAAGTTCGAAGATGGGACTCGTACCTTCAAGGTGAATGGCCATCGGGTAAAGCACTACCATTGGATGGTTGATGGGGACAAGATTGTTGATGCTCACCGATTGAAACATGGCACCGAACCTTGACACCAAAAATGGTATTACGTCGTGCCGCGACGTTAAATTGTGCACTTCTTGAGAGGCAACCCATGTTCATTTTCACGTTTTTTTTTTCATTTCGTTGGTTTTGTTCTTGTATTGTTTTGATGTTTGTTGTTGTATCTAGGAACCTAAGTGTTGAATGGAGAAATCGCAAAGGAAGCAAATGAATGATGCGCATTCGACGGACCGTCAATCTATTTGACGAGCCGTACAATGCGCCGCCTTGGTCTACACCACATGGAAGATTCGTAATCCTTTGAAATTACGGCTTTCTCTGTTGTTAATCGATGTGGAGTTGATCTGTTAGACGGGCGTCAAGCCTACCGTCGAACTATTCGACGAAGCGTCTTTCTCAGCGTAGACTAGGATGACAACAACTGGGCACCTTCTCGCTTAAGCTTATTCGATGACAGGTTCGACGCTCCGTCGAACTGATTGACGGTCAATTTGCCGGGCGTTCTTCTCCCTTGTATTTTAAATAAGAAAGCAAACGAAGTTGCAATCGACGGAACATCGAACACATTGGACTCTCCGTCCTTTTAACGGGATAGTTAGGGTTAATTTTTTTATTAAATGACCGCCCCTTTCTTTCTCCCCATTTCTTCCTTCTTTTCAAATTTTAATTCTATCTCCACCTTTCCCACTCCCATAACCGTTACTCCACCTTTCCCTCTCTTAGATACACCCATTAACCATTATTCCTCCCATTTACCATCATTCTCTCTCTCGTTTTCTCTCTCATTCTGTAGTGTTGTAACCCTAGCAGTGGCTCTTTGTGTGTTCATCACCCCTTAAGTGCAAAAATCGAGTCCTCTCTCACTTTTAAAGTATGCTAGATCATCTATTGATTGTTCATATGTTCATACTAGTTGTTTGCTTCGACTTCCATGTATTGTTTTTGTTAGTTTATTTTTGCTAGTGGTTTGTTTGGATGTTTGATTCATTGGGAATAGCTAATTCTTTGAGAATTGAGACTCGTTGGAGCGAGTACATCGTCTTCCACCGATTCAGAGGGCATTACGATAAACATACTTCTTTCATGAGATTATTGTTGTTTTGCCCGTCACCTGTTTGATGAAATGCCCAAGTGTGAATTTTTTTTTAAGTGGTGTTGTTTGAAACTTTGGCTTGGAGGGCATTACGACCAAAGAGTTGTTTTGCCCTCTAATTGTTTTCCATAATCTAACCCGAGCCAACGTTGGGTGAAGTCTGAGTAACCCTAATTACGAGAGGGTTTGCACCACGACCCGAGGATCATATTGAGTAGATGTAAATGGTATTAAATTGAGAACCAAAGTAAGCATTATTGCGCTGTGATGTAAGAAAAAGACTAGAAGTCCATTCGACGCTAAGTTCGATAGTCCGTTGATTCACTCGACGACCGTCCTTCTTAATGTCAAATGATTCCTCACAAAAGGTTGAGGCAAAACATACTCGATGGTGGACTCGACGGTCTGTCGAATCAATCGACGGAGCGTCCTTTCCACCGTTAATAATTTGTAATTTATAGTGATCAAAGATAGATCGACGGTGAGAGCGACGGCCCGTCAATCGGTTCGACGACCGTCCTTCTGATTGTCGTTCTTTCACGAGCACATCGACGCTCCGTCGATCTGTTGGATGTTTCGTCGATCAGTTCGATGGAGCCACTGGCAGTTTTAAAATTCTCACGTGTTTTGCATCTTTTTCTTGTTTTGATATATTTTTATGGTTGTCTCAATGACGAATGGTGTTCTTTTTGCAAATATGCCTCCAAAGAATCCAGTCAGGCAGGGTAGTGGTCCTAAAAAAGGCCGAGGTTAGAGACAATCGACCCTTGTTCTTAGAGATGAACCCTCCAACTCTGCAAGTGAGGAGGTGGTGCCAACGACTACAAAGAGAGCACGGACCACCACTCCTCGTGCGTATCTGCCTATCCCAAACTCCCCTAGTACAAGAGGGAGTCATCCCTCCACGCCCACTATTGCTACCGAGGGCGAAGCAGGCAGCAACAAGCCTCTCCGGGCCCGGGTCGGATGAGGAACAATAGTAGATACGGCTGCAAAAGAGGGAGATAGCTGCAATCCGATTTTCTTATGATATGTACAGAAAGTACTACATAAAAGAGGCGACTACAGTCACCGGGGGTAATCTAAGGAGGAATATTCAAGAAGAGGAACAAATCTGTATGAGTGGATTAGCAACGGTTACCCTCGGATTCACGTCTCATCCATCCAAAGACTATCATTTAGAGGCATTCACACAGCCTCCAAGGGACTATTGACCAACCATGGTTCGGGAATTCTATGCCATATACAGAGTGCTTCTAGAGAAGCGACACAAGAAAAAGAAAGATTTGAAAGCCGCCTCTCTGTTAGATGCAGTGTATGTTCGAGGTGTGCATGTTGATATCTCAGCCCGCCCAATCAACAGGTTTTATTTTGGAGATGACTTCGTTAAGCCAGCCACAGTGGAATATGATGATAAATTTGAAAGAAGAGTGGAGCGCTCTGTGAGAGAATGGTTTGCAACAATGATGGCTCGGGGTCCGGCAGATAAGGCACCATGGTTGAGTAGCTTGTCTGCAAAGATATATAAGGCTGATATTAGCTTGGAAGCTAAATTTTGGTGGAGTTTTGTCATATATTGCATTCTGCCTACCGGAGCGGATAACATACTCACACCGGATAGAGCAGTGGTTGTGGCTGCAATGCTATCCAGATACCCAATGAATATGGGGAGTTAATCAGTAGAGCCATTCGGGCACACGTACCACAGGAGGTGACATCATTAATATTCCCGTGCCTTATCACACAATTGTGCAGGATGGCCCAGGTGAGACACATTCAGGCCTTCGCCACCACCCTCCCAACAGTAAAGGTGTATGACATCACATGGAGTAGGGATGAGACAATTTGTACATCTCAGACCACTAGTACTTCACTGCTAGAGCTTCGAGATGAGCAGACTGAGCATGTTATAGATTCAGTGCCACAGGGCACAATTGATCTGAGCACTGAGGGCCCTTCCACAACAACTGCCTCCACACTAGCTGTAGCGGATGCTACCACTTCTTCAGAGGCACTACCTCGACCTGTTGTCCCATATTTAGCTCCCATTCCTCCTTCAGCCGCAGCATCAGCCTCCGAGGATATCTTTGTCCTCAACAGGGTGAACTTCAGAGAGTTTTCCATCAAGGCAGAGCGAGCTGATCAGAAGGTGACTCGAATATTACAGCAGTTGGGTAGGTTTGTTCGCAAAGAAGGTTACACGTAGTTAGAGCCTCTTAGAGAAGGCATGGAGAGGCATCACGCCAGGGTGAATGCGAGACTTGACGGTTTAGAGATGCGGATACTCACTATTGAGAAGAAGAGTGAAAGTGGTACTTCTGGAGATTTGGAGACCGAGCTTGAACAGCTCAGAGCTGAGGTCAAGGACCTTCGTGTGTGAGAGCAGGTTATTGTGGATGACCTAACACCACCTGAGCCAGTCACCAGCATTTCAGATTTGATCAAAGTATTGACTTGGTGACGGAGGATGAGAGTAGGAAAAGTCTCAAGAGAAAGAGGATTGAGACATTAACTGCTGATGATGACGAGGGTATTGATAATGAGGATAAGGACCCGAGTTTCAGGAGAGTATTCGTTAGTCGCACCTAGACACGAGGTTCACAGGAGCATCTTCCAGTATCAGTGCTATCCCAGCACCAGTCGGGCCGATTACTATAGCTCCTCGGGACTGCCAGTCATAGGGTTAGTCGGCCTCCACCTCCGGATCCTTGGTTCTAGTAGAGAGGGTTTTTATTCACCGGCGTGAGGAGACACGACGGCGGCAACGGGATTAGAGCGTCTCAGGTCGGCCCCTCCACCATTGGGTAATGGTATGATTTTGATTCATTGGGGACAATGCATCCTATTTTTGCTAGGGGTGGAGTAACCTGATGTATCTTGTAGTGTATTATGTGTTAAATCTTGCTTAGAGTAATTGTGACTTTAATGGTTGTTGCATTTTGAACTTATTGCATGGATTTTGAGAACAAATTGGAATGAAAATGGTATTTTTGAACTTGGAAATGAAATGATTTGAAATTGACCCCTCCAAAATTTTATTACTTATCATAAGTTGTAATGAATTGACATGTATGGTTTTTTTTTTGTGACATCATAGATATTAGAGTGTGTATGTGTTGAGTGTTAAAATCCTTATGTCATTGTGCGTGTGAGAACTTTCTTGTGTTCATTGTTGGCATATGTGGATCTAGAACTTGCCTGGTAAGTTGTGCTATATTGCTTAGGATAGTTGGTTGTGAAGTGATCATAGGCTTTCCTTGTAAATAGTCACTTTAGCCTTAAAAAAAAGCCCAAAACCCGTTCTCTATGTATATCATTAGTTCCCCATTTTTGTGCCTTTGACTTGTTTTTCTTGATTAGCCGTAACAAACCTTTTTCCCCTCTTCATGAATTAATTCCATCTTTGCACCCATTCCCTCCTTGACACTACGAGAGAAAAGAGGCAAATCGCCTCAGTTGGGGGTGGTATATGTGTGCAATAGAGGCTAAGAGCCTAAAGCTGGGTGTGTGTGAGTTACATAGTCGAGAACTAGATGTGGTAGCGGAATAAATTTGAGAAAAGTGATTTATATAAAAAATAAAAAAAAGATAATATGAAAATTGTCTCATAAAAAGATTGTAAATTCTATTAAGAATAAAATCACATCATAGTCATGAGTTGAAGAATTAAAGGGAAAAACATGAATAGAATGGGCGTGCAAAAGAAAAAAAAGTGAGAATGTGTAGTATAAAGGAGGATGAGTCACTAATTCCCAAATAAGTATCCTACCCGTCCCCGAGCCTACATTACAACCCAAAAACAAGTCCTATAGTGATCACAACTGAACCATCCGAGAGTGTTAGGCATTGAAATTAAGGGCAAGCATATGGTATCTGCACTTGTAAATCATGAACTTCTTTGTGAGCGTGAGTGCTTTCTATTCTCATTTATCCTTGTCCCTGTTCTTATCTTAAAATTGTGTGCGGAACATTCTTTGGTCTACGTGAGGGCATAATGGTTAATACACGCGTGCATTGATGCTTTTGATAATGTGATGTCATTGATTGAAGCGTCATAGTCAATGCTAACAAGTTATTATGAAAGAACTTTGTTTTGAAATGAGGAAAGACGGAGTTGACTTGAAAATGCACATGCCGGTAGTGATGAACAAACACCATTGTAGATACGTTTACTTTATTTTAGTATAGTTGTAATTTTTATTTTGTAGTTGTTTTGTTTGACTTGCTTGAGGACAAGCAAAGATTCTAAGTTGGGGGTATTGATGTGCCAAGGATTTGTGGCACATTCAACGCCTTTTTACTATGAATTTTGGTTGTTTTCAAGTAAGTCTGGGTCATTTTAATGTGTTTTGGTTGTGTTCTAGGAATACGATGGCCCGAAAGCAAAAACAAAGGAAAAGGAAAAAATGCCCAAAAATGAAGATTTGACGGTCCGTCGATCAATCGACGGACCGTCCTTTGAAGCGTCGATAAATTCAACTTTCCAGTGATGGCTTTAGCTGAAGAGGACAAAGGACGGAGGCATCGATGAAGCATCAAACTGATCGATATTTCGTCGTTTGTATCATCGAACATATTTGTCAACAAGAAGAAAGAAAGACGGAAGACTCGACAGAGCATCGAACTGATCGACGGCACCGTCGAATGGACCGTATAACTGAAGAAACAAAGGACGGAGGCATCGACGGATCGTCGAACTGATCGATGGTCCGTCGATCTTGCTACCAGGGGCAGTTTTGTCAATTGTTGTTGTGCGTTTTTGGAGCCTATTTAAAGAACATTTTAGTTTTTTGCTCAGACCTGGACATTCTCCAACATTTAATATTAGTTCCATTGGTGGGTGAGCATTAAATACACCACTTTTGAATCTTAGTGAAGACAAAAAGATTCTATTTCCACCATCTTTATTACACTTTGTAAGCTTTATGTCTCTATTATTGCTTTCTACTTTTGTAAACAATATGTGTGAGTAGTTTCTTTAATCGAAGTTGTGGACCCAAATGATGGGTGTTATGTAATGGGTGTCTAACATTGCATATATATATATATATATATAATGGGTTGTGTGTGTTTTATTATTTCTCATATTAATTGCTAGTTATGGTTGCAAACACTAACTTATGCACAAACCCTAGTTTTGTTTGGAAAGATGAACTAGGGTTTGAGTTGAAATAATATAATAAGGACTCGGGGCGCTAACTCTCGTTTAATGAACTCACTTAGGGATAAGAAGAGTTCTACTTGGCATATTTAATCAGTTTTACTTGCAACGTTTCTATATTTGGGAAAATCATGAAAAGAAGCACTTTCTAACTATTGGAAAATATTATGAAGTGCATTAGAGATTAAGGGCATACAAAACCACGATCCGTTAGAAACATATGATATTGACACCCATAGCATAACATCTAATCACGGCGGGGACACAACTTTGGTTCTTTTAATCCAAACAAATTCCAAATACTCCAAAATAGCGAATACAAACCAAAACCCTTTTTCTATACTAGTCGGAATAGAACTAAAGTCTTTAGATATTAGTAAAATATATGATTAGTATTTGTTTTACACTTTATTCCTGGTGGGATTCGACCCCAACCTAGTTGCGTTACTATATTTGACACCGACCGCATTACGCCATAATTTAGGTGTAATTTGAGCGTATCAACATGCGAAAATAAAATCTAAAATTATACTAAATGGTCTTGCATGACATAATTTATATTACAAGTGCAGAAATACTTAGACAGTTACAACCTCAAAACTTGGTCTTAACTTATACAAGAGCTTCTCATATGGAATACATAGTCTGAATAATGGAATACAAATCTCAAATACTAGAATAAAATACTGTCTGTAGAATAGGAAATATACAGAATAATCATAAGAAGAGATCCAAGGCTGCAGATCTGGCTATAGCTCGCCCCAAAGTCTCTGTTAAATAGCCTCGGGATCGATCACGAGGTCAAGAACTTGAACCTGGATCAACTCTGCACTCCACAAAAAGTGTAGTAAGAGTCATATGAGTACAACACCAGTACTCATAGGCATCATAGGCTGACAACAATTAGATAACACATATAAGATGAAGGAATTAACAAGTAGAGAAGATAAGGAAATCAAGTACAGTCACAAAATCAATTTTCAGTTACAGTTTCAGAAAGAGTATGTAATTCATCAAATAAGCAGTCATGAGTAAATGAATGAATGTAATGCAATGCAACGCAGTGCAGTGTCACATAGAACAACTCTCCTATACACACATGCTAAAGGCTATGCCTTAGAGTCATGACCCATGGTGAATCCATGATGTCCATGTACCACACTCGCTTTCCGTCACGCAGACTCGGAGGCTATCAATGTACCAAGTTCCACACAGGCCAACTATCACTCTCCTTCACACAGATTTGGAGCCTATCAATGTACCAAGCGTCACACAAGCCAACTCTCACTCTCCTTCACACACACTCGGAGGCTATCGATGTACTAAGTGCCACACAAGCCAACTCTCACTCTCCGTCACACAAACTTAGAGGCTATCAATGTATTAAGTGCCATATAGGCCAACTCTCTCTGTCATATCAATCACATATGAAGACTGATGGAATGTCATGCATGGAATCACTTTCAAAAATATCTCAAATCATAGAATCAATAGATGTCGGTCATGAATGCAAAACACAACTCCAGTCGGTGATATTATCCTTCCCTTTTCCATAAGATAAGTGAGAAATTAAGTGAAAGGGATGATTCAATCCATAATCACAAATATTAGGTAACATGGCAACAATCCCACATAACAACATCCATACCAAACTAGTGGATACATCACCACAACTATGCCCGAGGGCCTATCATGCTTTCCCTCTCAATATATACAAAGAACCTACGATTCTCTAATCAGAATTTAAAAGGTAAGTCATAACCCACATTGAAGCCGACCAAGAGCCACGTACCCGAACCGAGCCTTCCCCTCCCGAAGTGTCTCAGAATGGTCAAAATCTCGATCCGATAGAATATTAAGTCTTCTGGAAGCTCTACCCCGTCCAAATTCTTCAAACAAGTTCGATCTAGTCAAAATAGTATTCTACAAGGTTAAACGAGTCCAATGATACCCATATTGTCATACTTTGATTCGGAACCTAAAAATGAACCCAAAAAGGCAACCTCGAGCCCCCAAGGGAAAAAATAGAATTTTATTATAAAATTGGTTTACCTATAGCATAAATAGTCTAAATCCAGAAAACCCATTCAAAAAGCCTACATCTTGATCCTCAAATCCATGGTTTACCACTTTTCACCTTTTATGTTCAAAACCCCAATTTTCCCCAACCAAACACAGATAAAATTGATAAATAATGAAAAACATCTAAAGGTTAGATACTTATTCCCTTGTTGAGATGAGAAGAACGCTGCAAAAATCACCTTAAACTGAGCTCTAGAACTCAAGATATGCTCAAAATACTTAATGGACGAAGTCTGAATTTTAAGTACACTGTGATTTTCACTTCCGCGGCCACAAGGTCGCACTTGCGACTTTTCACGTGTCATTTTTGCACCTACGGGGTCGTAGGTGTGGACCCAACGTCGCGGGTCAGGAACACCAGAACCAACAATCCTTTCTATTACTAAAATGGGCATAACTCCCACATATGACGTCGAAATTTGACGATTCATTTTTGCTATGGCTTCGTAATTATGATACGGATCTAGAGGTTTAATGAAAACATAAAACAAAGGTCGCTTGATCAATATGGTACCCTTTATTGCAGAAGAAACGACGCCAATGTCACACCCCAAATCTAGAGAGGCGAGATCGGCACTCGATGCCATACCAGGCCCGAGCAAACCACTCTAAATCTGTAACTCTGGAGGAGTAGTCCTCAACTTAGGCCGATAGGGCCTACCTACACACAGACAATATCAACAAGATATATATAAACACTGGGTATCTCGTCTGAACTGAGCACATGTTACACCTCAAAAATTTTCACGTCGTTTGTGAATTAACGTAAGCTCGAAGAGGTCATGGAACCCTTATGAGGTTAAGAAATCTTCTTAACAAGTGCTAAGCAAGTGACTAAAGGTTCTGGATCAAGCAAATTGAAGAAAATAAGTTTGTCGAAAATTTTAAAAAATTTGGCTGAATTTTTTATAGAAATTTTGGGTCAAATTTAGAGAAGTATATCTTTTAGTATATGAAGAGTTTTGAAGTAAAGTAAAAGCCTAAATTGAAGTTCATTGATTCTAGTTTCCAACGCAATAAACCGCTCATCGATATGACAACAGAGTAAAGAGTTATGGACGTTACAAGTTAGGCTGATAGAGCAGAAACACGCAGCTACAGTGCGCCACACGCGCGCTACAGTACCCTAAAATTCTAGGTCGGTGCCAGCCGACTCTAGAACACTATATAAGGGGTTTTACCCCTTATTTATTCATCCAAATCCCCCTAAACATATCCCAAATCCTTTAGAACATTCCCTAAACTTCCATAACATGCACATATATTCCTACAAGTCTATATGACAATTTTGGTCATTTTTATTTCATTTTTAACATAACCCCAAGTCCTAGAAAGCCCTAGAAACCTCTCCAAACATATTCCAACATATTTCCAAGCCTAAACCAAGGATCAAAGTGAAGATTAAAGTGGTTAAGGGTTCCAAGTGAGGTCTACACTTATCTCCACTTCTTCAAGATGTTTGGGTGAGTATTTTTAAGGTGAAGTAACCATGGAATTGAAGTCTTCTTGAATTTTGAGGTAAGATTTTCATCTTAGTTTCATGTTTATGAGTTTGTTTGGAAATTATGTTAAAATTTGAGGAGAATAAAATTGGAGGAAAAGTTCAAATATGCATTTGATTATATTTTGAGTTGTGAATTAACTTGAGTTATAATTATTAGTATGTTTTGAGCATATTCTTGTTATAAGGGATAATAATGATGTTAAGAAATTGTCGTATACAAGTGTATAAGGGGTTGTGTGAAGTTGTTGCTATGGATTGATTATGAAAAGAAGTTTTGGGATTGAATTGAGTATAGTTTGAATGTAATCTTTTAATTATGGAATTGTTGATGTTTTATTGTGTTTTGGGAGTTGTTTTGAAGATTGGAGGGAGTCGAAGATATAGGGGTGATACTGCCCGAATTTCGGTTGATTCTAATGGGGGTTTAATTTGAAGGCTTAAGATAAGCATATGACGATAAGCCTAGCAATAATATGAATTCTCTTGAATGTAGATTTACGAGCTTGGGAGGATAAGCATTAAGTAGTTAGGGAGACCAAAAAGGTATGTTAAGGCTAAACACTTTCTTTCTAAAGGCATGATTCCTTTCTCATGAACCTATATATGTTTTCCATAACATCCTTATTTCCAAAAAGCTAGAAATTCACGATTCTCAAAGTTCTTATGATGCCAAAGATAGATGTTTTCTATGATGATAATGATGATGATGATGATTCCATTTTTGGAGATTCCAAAGCTTATGGATTTAATGCTACTATGAGATTATTGAGCTTATTTTATGATTTTATTGATTTTATTCATTGTTGTTGATCTCACCTTATGATAATTGTTTCTTCAAGGTGAGATATAGCGATGATGATTGCTCCATAATATAAATCGGAGGTTACCGACCTTACGTCACTCCAATAGAGTAGAAATGTTTAACTGGGCTCGCATGCATGCTATATGCATTTATATATGTAACTTTTATAATACCGTGCCCACATGGCTGGGCAAGATATTATATATAACCGTGCCTACATGGCCGGGCATGATACTATATATCTAACCGACCCTTAGTGGCCGGGCATTATACTATATACATAAGCGACCCTTAGTGGCCGGGCATTATACTATATACATAACCGACCCTTAGTGGCCGGGCATGATTATATATATATAATCAACCCTTAGTGGCCAGGCATGATACTATATATATATATATATATATATATATACACATACACACATACACACATAACTGAGTCTCAGTGGCCGGGCAGGATACTATATATGTATATATGAAAAAGTCTTTTTTTTTTAAAAGCCAAGCATGCATGACATCCGCCTTAAAAAGTCATTCAGAGGCACAGGTTGATCTCTTCTATATTATGTTATCTTCATACTTTCATTATGTGGTTACTCGTACCTTACATACTCAGTACATTATTCGTACCGACGTCCTTTTTGTGGACGCGTTCATACCCGTATGCGTATGTGTGTAGACTGCACGAGACCATTAGGTGGTTCATCGGCGAGTTTCAAAAGCGCTCCAAATTGCCCGTAGCCGTGCGCTTATTGGTACTACCCCGTGTATATATATACTGGGCATGGCGAGTCCTACCCATCTTTATGGATTCCCCGTATTCTATATGAGGCTCGTAGATAGATGTGCGTAGCTAGAAGTCCCATATAAATACGGTTCATATTATTGTATTATATTACGACGCAACCTTGTTCTTGTGTTTACGGGCATAGCTGATGACTTTACTATATAGAGGTGTGTCACTATCTTGTAATATGTGCCATTACAGAGTATGACGCCTATGAGATATCTTTGTGGTCCACCCAGAAATGATTATGAGATGTATGTTCAGAGGTGCTCGGTGGGTTAGTTCCGAGTGCCCATCATGGCTCTCTGGTTGGGTCGTGACAAAAGTGGTATCAGAGCAGTTTGTCCTAGGGTATGTCTACGAGCCATGTCCAGTAGTGTCTTATTTATGGGTGTGAAGCGCGCCAGACTTATAAATAGGAGGTTGCAGGGCATTTATAAATAATTAACCTTTCTTTCTCATCTTAGATCGTGCGATAGAGCTATCTTACCAGGATTCCCTTTTTCCTAATCGTGCGAGTATGTTTTCAGCGATGCCTATGAAGAGAAAAGCAACAGCCGTCCAGAAGGGCGAGGCAGTGACCAAAAGGAGGACTGAACGGGAGCCGCCGATAGATATAGAGGAGGGTGAGCCTCAGAATGAGGTTCCATCTCTGACCTATCATACTCCACCCATTTTAGAGGAGCATGAATGGGCCTCACCTCTAGCTCCAATACCCCCAATTCCTCGCGCCCACCGGATGCCGCGGGGCAAGAGATAAGAGATGCCATCCTTGTCAACGGTTAGCCAGCTCGGTGCTCGGCGGCGGTGGTGTAGGCCATGGTGATAGGGGTCAGAGGAAAAGAATCAGATCTTTAGGGTTTGACAGTGAATTCTGAGGTGGCTCAAGGCAGCAGTTCTCTAAACGCTCAGCTCATTCAACAACTAGTGTGCCTCCACAGTTTCCTGGACCCAGGTTTGATAACCCACTTATTCCCGACCAAGCCAGAGCTCCAGAGTTTCGGGTTTCTAGTATAGGGATGATTCAGGCCGGATGAGACTACCTTCACCCCAATGTGCTCAGTGTGGCAGGCCACATTCTGGACAGTGCCTCTTAGGTTCAGGTGCTTGTTATGCCTGCGGTCGAATTGGTCATATGATGTATGATTTTCCCTTAGGGAACAGCAGAGATAAGGTTCAGCCCATGGGATTAGCAGCTGGTTCTTCATCGTCCGCACGCCCTGTGGGGCAAGGTTCGCAAGTGCTAGTAGGTCGTGGTAGAGGTAGAGGGGGAGTATCTAGTTCGAGCATCCCTCAGAATTGTATCTATGCACTAGATGGACGACAGGATCTTGAGTCCTCCCCCGATTTTGGCACAGGTATATTGTCAGTATTCTTTCATGATGTATATGCGTTGATTGATTCGAGTTCTACACTGTTATATGTTACTCCTTATTTTGCTGGTTGTACTGGGGCGAAACTTAAGTTGATTAAACCTTTCAAAGTGTTTCATTAATGAGACGTCAGTATGATTAGATGGGAGTTGTAACATCTTCTTGAAGTAAGAAGTGGAAGGGATAAGTATACATTTACGCATGACCCTTGAGTATAAATAAGCTAATAAATTATGAGTACAAAGGGGTAGAAGAGGTAAGAGAACGATGTACGTGCTAAAAGAGCTAGATATCGACAAGGGTCTTTTTATCATATAAAGTATATTGGCAAGGATGTTGTACCATGTTGTACGGTGGTACGAGTATAAGGATATATGGATATAAGACAAAGTTAAGATTAAGGTACAAAAAGATTCTTTTTCAGATATCCTCTTGTGACGAGATTATTGAGTTAGTAATATAAGGCTAAAGCTTGAAGGATGTGAACGATGCTTTGAAGGAATTGGTTATGTGATGGTGGATGAATGAATTGGAAGTCCCGAGTTGAAATAAGATGTACCCTTCACTAAAGAGAGGAATTTTTAGTTTAAAAGAGGTTTGTCTAAAGACCAGGTGTTTATGTGGCAAAGAAAAGAATGAACATTAACAATCAGTCTTTGATTTTGAAAATAAAATTGGCATTAGATACCATCACGACGATGAAATGGGAAAGCGAAAAAGAGTAGAAAAGTGATCTTGGAAGAACAGTAAAGAAACTATGAAGATCCTTTTTATGAAAGCTTAGGCCCATCCAGGAACAGTACGTTTACGAGAATATGTGACTCGTTACAAATATGTCCAACTGACTAGATAAAGTCAGACAATGAATAGTCACAACTAAGATTAGTTACGAATTCGCTGAGAGTATGTAGTTGCAAGAAAAAGGAGAACTAATGGGGTGTTAAATGTAGAATAATGGGCTAACACCCTAAGGGGGGAAAATGAGACAAACAAGTATTGGGCCAGGAGTATGCTTTGTTAGAAGCTGGAAAGATAGCAACAAAAAGGAATCGGGAACTACCTCAAAAAGGATAAGGTTGGGAGATAAGGTTCCAAGGAAAGTCTTTGTCACGACCCATTTTTCCTAGGTCGTGCGGGCACTTACCTTCCCACCTCGGTAAGCGAACCCTCATCCCAACAACGAACCAATACATGAATTGAATGAATACACAAATGAATAGAACAAATACGTAAGTCTCACGACATCTATATATATATATATATATATATATATATATATATATATATATATATATATATATATATATATATATATTAGTAAAAGTGCGGAAGACAATAAACACCCCCAGGGTCTAGTCTGAATAATACAAGAGTATCTAAGGAGAATAGTACAGTCTGGAATACTAATACATAATGTCTATGTCTTTCAACTAAAAGTAAGACATATGATAGGAAAGTCTTTAAGGTCAGTGGACACCATGCTCACCCTGGAAACTCGAGAGGAAGCTGAAGAATCGATCATCCACGAATCATAGAAGTAGATCCGTTTTGGTACTATGCATTCATAAAAGAATGCAACAAGTGCAGGTCAGTATAAACAACAATACCGGTAGGCATCATCGGCCGACTAAGCATAGTTAACACAATTCAGAAAATAAAGCAGATAAGCAAGGAATCTAACAAGTATAAGACAATATTATCACAACAAAGTATCTGTCATCGCCTATGTAAAGCATCTAAACCCAAATACTTCAAGTCCGAATATATCCGATCGAATCCAAACATCACAAGTAAATCACCAAGAACCTCAATCAAGTCATAATGCAATGCAGTGCAATGATGAAATGAATGAAATGTAATGCCATGCAAATGAGGTGTACACATGTACTCCGGACGGAAATATCGACGTCTCGGTAGCACAACCTAGCATGACTCGTGAAGTCTAAGTGCCACCCATCCCGGATCTTTGCCCAATAGCAGTACGGGACCCCGGCACCGCTCAGGGGGATTCTCACCGGCACCCCTCGGGGGACCCACGGAGTCCATGCACCAGCAACGATTCCGGAATATCATCAGAATCGGCCATGCAACAACGATGCCGGAATAGATCATCGGACATCTTCCATCTCACAATCACTCAAGTAAAAGAGTCTATCAAATGTCAGTTTCATACAATCAAGGATTCTGAAATTGATCTTCGGACATCGACCTTTTCATAATCACTCAAGTAAAGGATTTTATCAAATATTAACTTCATACAATCAACGATTCCGAAATTGATCTTCAGACATCGGCCTTGTGACAATCACTCAAGTAAAACGTTCATTAAAAATATCAGTTTTACTCCATCAATGATAAAGGATCATCACCGGGTATCGGCCATGCATCATGAATGAGTGAGAATGTATGCAATGCGAATATCAATCATCAACAATAGAACTTAATATCACAAGTACCAACAACGGGGTACGTCAACAATGTATCATATCACAATACCAACAGTGGTATGCGAACAATATATCAATATCACAAGTACCAACAGTGGGTACGCCAACAATGTATCCAAGTACAAATACCAACAACTGGTATGTCAATTCTACCTCAATCAGGACAATAACTCAGATTCCAATATCTACCAACTACTTATGGCATGAACCATCAAAATGGAACAATCAAAGCACACATAATGGGGTGGCTAGTCCCAACACACAATAGGGCCCAACCTAAGGCAATATCCAACCCAACTTCATACCCGAAGGTTCACATGCTGTCTTCGACATTATATTCTAAATGTGTGCTTCACTATGCGAAGTCTCACCAGAGGTAAACCATAACCTACCTAGACTGCCGAACCACAGCACCAACAAGTCACTCATTTGCTTTGCCCTTCCGCTGAACCTCAGAACCAAAGTAGTCTACGCATAATCGAATTCTACATTAGAAATCATGAAGAATGATACTAATATTGCTACTATTTCAATTCGATCCATTTTAACCCTAGAAATTGGGGAAATGGGCCCACAAGGGCAAAACAAAAAATTCGAGGGCAAAATACCAAATTGAACACCAGGTAATCATAACCCAACCATTAATTGTTGATTTAGCCCAAGGATTAGCCTGATTTCTGATTCAAGTAAAAACCCACAAGTTAGGTATGAACCCTAAGTCTCCAAATCCGCAATTCAACGTTAAAAGTGGAAGATATATGACTAGTAAGCTTAGATTCATCAAATTTTAGTATAACCATCAACAATTTATCATAAATGACCCTAAGGAAAAGTTTCCCAAAACTCTCCTTCAAATTCCATCTCTAAGGGATTGTTAAGGGGAAGGGGAAAATCTAAGATGATTGTGATTAAGGAAGAGTGAAGGATTAGGCAAGGTTTACCTCTAAGAGTTTTCTCCAAATATCCTTAAGAGCAGTTTCTTCAAGCTTAAATATCGAAATGGGGTAAAATGCGGGCCTAGGGCTTTTTAACACTTCAAAGGTAATGACTAAAAGTCATTGACCGCTCTTAGAATCGCTCCGGCAAGGGAGCCGGTGTTCGTCGCCAAAGCGGCACCGTACACTAGAAACTTAACCCAAGTTTCATCTTTCGATCCGATTTTCTGACTAATTCTCGAGACCATCTGCTCCCATACCAAACACCCAGTCTCACATAAAAACGCGCTACGAATGCGCCTGTAGCCTCAAAATTCCCAACGGACGTTTCATTGACCGAGTCAACCCCCGGTGCCTTAATTGCAAATTTTCATTCCAAGTCCCGAAATGCACCAAAGTACATTGGGAATCGAACCAAGCACACACACACAAGTTCTAAAAGACCATCCAGACCTCTCAGAATCGACGGAATTTTGAAAAAGGTTCGTTTGCCCAAAAGACAACTTTGGGTCAACCATTTTTCACTTTAAACCTATATTTTCACAAAAGTTGCCTGAATCCGATCTAGACACCTCGAGAAGCGTGTCAACAGTCCTCTCGGGTCAAAAGTGAGATAGTTGATGCTCGAAAATGGGTGAAAATGCCGAGGAGACTATAACAACCAAATGGGTCGTTACATCAGATACCAATTGAACCGTTGGTCATCATCGAGCGAAGAAAAGAAGGAAAGTAGGTAAATACCTGAATCAGTGAACAACTGGGGATATTGGCTACGCATATTGGACTCAGTCTCCCAAGTAGCCTTTTCCACAGGGCAGTGCTTCCATTGCACCTTCACAGAAGCAATCTCCTTTGACCTTAACTTTCGAACCTGCCTATCCAAGATCGCGATAGGCTCTTCCTCGTAAGTCAAATTCTTATCAAGCAATACAGAATCCCAACGGATAATGAAGGTATCGTCGGTATGGTATTTCTTTAGCATCAAAACATGTAAGACCGGATGACCCCCGCCAAGCCTGGCGGCAATGCTAACTCATAAGCTACATCGCGATACAATCCACAATCTCAAACGGACTAATGTAGGGCTCAACTTGCCATTGTTACCAAACCTCATAACACCCCTCATGGGTGAAACCTTCAATAGAACCTGATCACGAATAGTAAACTTCAAATCCCGGTCCTTCCGGTCCGCATACTTCTTTTGCCGACTCTGAGCTACCACAAGCCTAGCCTGAATAACTCTTACTCTATCAAGGGACTCTCTCAATAGATCCGTGCTCCCAGGTCAAGCCTCAAACCCATCGAGCCAACCAATCGAAGATCTACACCTCCCACCATCTAAGGCCTCAAAAGGTACCATGCCAATACTCGAATGATAACTGTTGTTGTATGCAAACTCTACCAAGGGCAAGTGCTGATCCCAATGACCACCAAAGTCTACACTCTCAACATGTCCTCGAGCACCTGAATGGTCCACTCGAAATGGCCATCGGTCTGGGGATGGAAAGCTATACTAAAGTCCAATCGGGTACCCAACTCCTCATGAAATGCTCTCCAGAATTGGGAAGTAAAGATACCCCGATCAGATACAACATAAATAGAGATCCCATGTAATCTCACAATATCCCAAATATACATCTTGGCTAACTTCTTCGCGGTATATGAAACCTAAATCGGAACAAAGTGAGCGGACTTAGTCAACCGATCCACTATCACCCAAATAGAATCAAACTTGCAAAGGGCCTTCGGAAGACCCGTGACAAAATCCATGGTAATCCTCTCCCACTTCCACTCGAGAATGGGCATCCTCTGAAAGACCCTACCTGTCACGACCAGAGCTACGGGCCGCGACGGGTATCCGGGGCTAACCGCCGAACACTGCTCATATTACTGCTTATCTGCTATCATTCATACTATATGCTCATGATCATATAAAACTGTCATTTTCTGAAATACATTTGCTTTTATAAACGCAGGCCCTTCGGCTATCAAAAACGATATATATATATATATATATATCCACATGCATATACAAACAAGACAGGGGACCGTACTACCCACACTGCGTATCTACGAGCCTCTACTAGAATACTAGACATCTGGACGGACAGACCCCGTCATGCCCAAAACATGAATATATACCAAAAGAGAAATCTTGTGGCACTTCCGGAAATGGAGTGCTCTCGAATCACCCGCAGCTCCCATGAATCCGTGTCACCTCCCCGTCCGCTCGTGGGCATGAACACGCGTTCGAAGAAAGGACGCGCACGAATATTGTACCGAGTATATGAGGCATAAACAATAATAAATTATCAATGAAATAAGGAGGCATCAGTAAGGAGCAATCTTTAACTGACTGAATCATAAAGTTCATCATACATACTGGCTTACTTTCATGCTCATCATCATCTCATATATGCATAAATGTATAAACTGCCCGACCATGTAGGTACGGTGTAATAATCATTAGCATTAGCATCATCATTAGCCGCGCGTCCAGCATCCCCGCGTCCGGGATATTATCTCATGCCGCCCACTAAAGTGGTGTCCGCCCATGCCATTTGGCCATGGCGTGTGTAGTCGCCCGCTCTTGCGCGGATCGCCCGACACATATAGGCGCGGTGTGATATCATCATATACTCATTACATCATGCCTATCATAACATGCTTATCATAATATGCTTATCATAATCCATCATGGTATGCTTGACATCATATACTTATTACAATACATGCAGAGACTCTTAGCTATTCATACTTGATCGGGGGCGTGACGTAAGGTCGTGGAACCCCGAGATCGTTATGAGCATTCTTACGTATCCTCGCCCTCACCTTGAAGGAACAAGCATAAGGTGAGTGTACATAGTGATCAATATCATTAGATTACATATATTACATCATTAACTTCTTAGGAGCATCATATCGTAGGCTATGACATTTCTAGACTTTAGCTTACTATTATCATCATCGTACTCATCTCATATCTCTTATCTCATATAGCTATTCATGAGTGAGGATCTTTACTTTCTTAGAGACAGGAACATTCATAGTAAAGGAGGAAATTCATGCCATATGACTCATGCCTTGGAAAGAAAGGACTAGCCTCACATACCTTTGTCGTTATGCTATTCTATCGCTTGCTCGTTCTCCTTTAGTGCACTCGTTTACCTTCAATGGAATTCGTATTGACATTAGCTATATCATCGTGAAAGCATACTTACTAAGGCTATAGAAATTCGGGCAGCATTTCCTTTGTTTATACTACTTTCCGCCATATTTTATATCAACTCCCAACATTCATAATAATCATCACAATATCGCTAACAACAATCGTCATTCATTCATATGATTCGCATTTCGTAATTCACCTCAATTTCCCATAATTATGACTAAAAATTCA
Source organism: Lycium ferocissimum (assembly GCF_029784015.1). Taxonomy (NCBI): domain Eukaryota; kingdom Viridiplantae; phylum Streptophyta; class Magnoliopsida; order Solanales; family Solanaceae; genus Lycium; species Lycium ferocissimum. The sequence goes on along the minus strand of NC_081342.1, from coordinate 45,984,432 downwards.
TCGTCGTATTCTTTCGTATCCAACACTCATTTCATGTTCTATAAGTCATTTATAACGTATTTATAACATCAACATATTCATTTCCATCGATTCAATCCAACTACTATCCAATAATGACATTTTTCATCCATTTGATGACCCACTTGTGGTACTCTTCTACAATCCATGAATCTCAACTTATAAATACTTCAAATAGCATGTAAAGGTCATGAAACTTACCTTATATTATGGAGAAATGAGCTTGAAATGGTGATCCACCCTTAGCACCAAAATCCTATTTTATCTCCCTTTGGATTTCTTGACTTGGATGACTTTTAATGGGTTTCCTTCACTTGATTCTCTTGATTTCTTGTTGTTGATCCTTGATTTCTATGGTTTTTCTCATGGATGAAGTATTTGGAGTGTTCTAGAGCTTTCTTAGAGTGTGGAGGTGAAGTGGGAAATGAAAATGAAATGAAGAATGGTCCCTTATATAAATGCAATTCGGCCCCGATGTGTAATATACGGACCAACATACGGTCCGTATAAAATCTCATCGACCGTATGTTGGACCGTATATTTGGTCCGGTGAGTTATGTCTTGCCGGGCCGGATCTACTACCGGACATACGTCCAAAGAGATTTTATACGCCGCAGGTCCGGCCGTATGTCTACCCAGTTTTTCGAGTTTCGTTTCGTCGACTCGTTTGATCTCCGATCCTTATGGAACCTTCTTAACACTTGTTCAACACTTCAATATCATTCTAAGGGATGTTATAACTCTTCCTTGGGGCATCATTTATACGTCATTAACTCAATACTCGTATTTCTTATCCGATACTCTCAACTTATAACTCGCTTCTCTTAACAACTTTCTTTCTTCAAGTCTAATGTCTTTGGTATTCTTAATTAGGGTCATCACATGCTAATTCTTACTTGTCCAAACCTCGTATACATCGTACCCCTCGCTAGTCTATTCACTGTACGCTAAGGGGAAATTTTCGAGGTGTAACATTCTTCCCCCCTTTAGGAAAATTCGTCCTCGAATGTTAAATCGCTAGGAATTCTAGAAAAATTTAGCCAGAGTTTCCCCTATAACATGGCGATACCATCCTGTCACAACAACCCATAATATCATTGCCTCACAGGGCTACAACATAACAACATTATAAATTGGCCACACACGACCCGTATACATAAAAATAAAGCGTACATACCTCATAACCTCGATGTCTCATCATATATCTCTTCTGGGGGCTGAAATAAGTGCGGATATGTGGATCTCATCTTTTCTTCCGTTTCCCATGCCATCTCTTCTCAATTGTTATTTCGCCATAAGACTTTCACTGAAGCTATTTCCTTATTCCGAAGTCTTCGTACTTGCCTGTCTAGTATGGCAATAGGCACTTCTTCATAAGCTAGCTTTTCTGTAATCTGAACATCATCTATTGGTACAATCTTTGTGAGATCTCCCACACATTTGCGGAGCATTGAAACATGAAATACTGGATGAACTAATTCAAGCTCGGAAGGCAATTCTAATTCATAGGCTACTTGACCCACCTTGCGGATGATTTTGTAGGGTCCAATGTATCGAGGACTTAGCTTTCCCTTCTTACCAAATCTCATCACCCCTTTCATCGGTGATACTTTCAAGAACACCCAATCATTAACTTGAAATTCTAAATCTCGCCGGCGATTATTCGCATAAGATTTTTGGCGACTTTGAGTCGTCAATAATCGATCTCGGATCACCTTGACTTTTTCTACCGCTTGTCGAATCAATTCGGGCCTATTAATTGTACTTCTCCGACATCAAACCATCCAATTGGAGATCTACATTTCCTTCCATATAATGCTTCATACGGAGCTATTTGGATACTGGAATGATAACTATTGTTGTAGGCAAATTCGATTAGGGGTAAGTGGTCATCCCAACTACCACCAAAATCTAAAACACATGCTCTTAGCATATCTTCCAAGGTTTGAATAGTACGCTCGGCCTGTCCGTCAGTCTGTGGATGGAATGCTGTACTGAACTTCACTTGAGTACCTAGACTTTCTTGAAAGGATTTCGGTAATTTAGCCGTAAATTGTGCTCCTCGTCCGTGATGATAGATATTGGAATACCATGAAGCCCACAATCTTCTTAAGGTATAACCCGGCATAATCTTCACCGAGTACGTAGTTCGACCGGGAGAAAATGAGTGCTTTTGTGAGTCTATCCACGATCACCCATATAGAATCATACTTGCCTCGGGAACGGGGAAATCCTACAATAAAATCCATATTGATCACCTCCCATTTCCACGTAGGAATTTCCATTGCTTGTAATAACCCTCCTGGCTTCTGATGTTCTATCTTCACTTGCTGACAATTTGGGCATTGGGCTACAAATTCCGCTATGTCTCTTTTCATGACATCCCACCAATACATCAATTTAAGATCATGATACATTTTTGTCGCTCCTGGGTGGATAGAATACCGCGAATAATGAGCTTCTTCCGTAATTTGGCGACGAAGTCCCGCAACATCCGAACACATAATCTATTTCGATACCCGAGAACCCCGTCCGTCGAAACTTCAAACGGTGACCTTTCTTTTGGAAATTTCACACCTTTATAATACTCTAATTTGGGATCCTCGTATCGGCGCTCTTTATTTCCGCTTCCAAGGATGAAACCGTGGGATTATTAATTTTAACTCCCCGCATCGCCTGAATAAATTATATGTACTCCAAGATTAGCTAGCTGATGGAGCTCATGAACCATTTCTTTCTTTTCTGGGGGAACTTCACATGAACTGCCCATTGATCGGCGACTCAGCGCATCGGCTACTACATTGGCTTTTCCGGGTGGTATAAAATATTAACATCGTAGTCTTTCAATAATTCTAACACCGCCGCCGTCATAGATTCAATTCTTTTCGGGTGAAAATGTATTGGAGACTTTTATGATCCGTATAGATATCGACATGTATGCCGTACAAATAATGTCTCCACATTCGCAATGCATGGATAATCGCAGCCAGCCCGAGATCATGGGTCGGATAGTTTCTTTCATGTTTCCGCAGCTGTCTCGAAGCATAAGCAATGACTTTTCCATGCTGCATCAACACACATCCTAGCCCAATATCGGAAGCATCACAATATACAACATAGCCATCCGACCCTTTTGGAAGTGTTAAAACTGGAGCTGAGGTTAACCTGTCCTTCAACTCTTGGAAGCTACGCTCGCAAGCGTCATTCCACTGAAATTTTACTGACTTCTGGGTTAGCTTCGTCAATGGGGCTGAGATAGATGAAAAGCCCTCTACAAATCTCCTATAATAGCCTCGCCAATCCCGTAAAAACTACGAACTTCGTAGGCGTCGTAGGTCTTGGCCAAGTCTTCACGCCTTCTATTTTCTCGAGTATCAACTCTAATGCCATCATCCGAAATCACATGGCCCGTAAATGTCACAAAATTTAGCCAAAACTCGCACTTTGAAAATTTAGCGTACAACTCTCGAGTGCGGAGGATTCCGAGAACAATTCGCAAGTGATCCGCACGTTTCGACTCGCGCGAGAATACACCAGAATGTCATCAATGAAGACTATCACAAATAGGTCCAAGAGAGGCCTAAACACATTATTCATTAAATTCATAAACACTGCCGGCGCATTTGTCAGCCCAAACGACATCACTCGGAATTCATAATGGCCATATCTTGTTCTAAAAGCTGTCTTAGGAATATCTTCTTCTCTGACTCTTACTTGATGATAACCTGACCTCAAATTTATCTTGGAAAACCACTTGGCACCCTATAGCTGATCAAATAAATCATCAATTCTTGGAAGTGGATACTTATTCGTTATCGTCACTTTATTCAGCTGCCTATAATCAATACACATTCGTAGGGAGCCATCTTTCTTCCTTACAAACAAAACCGGCGCTCCCCACGGTGATGAATCGGGTCCGATGAACCCTTCTCAAGCAAGTCTTTCAACTGGGCCTTTAACTCTTTTAACTCTACCGGAGCCATCCGATAAGGAGGAATAGAAATAGGTTTAGTATCCGACAACACATCAATGGCGAAGTCAATTTCTCTTTCTGGAGGAAGGCCTAGAAGTTCATCGGGAAATACGTCCGGAACTCATTTACTACCGAAACAGTATTGGAAAGTCGAGACTCGCTTCCGTATTATGAACTCGGACTAGATGATAGATGTAGCCTTTGGCTATCATTTTTCTTGCCTTAAGGTAGGAAATAAACCTACCCCTCGGAGTTGCCGTATTACCTTTCCATTCAAGCACGGGCTCTCCCGGAAATTGAAAACGAACTAACTTCATCCGGCAATCAACACTGGCATAACAGGAGGCCAACCAATCCATACCCATTATAACATCGAAATCTAGCATTTCTAGCTCAACTAAATCAGCTTTGGTCTGATGATCACATATCACAATTATACAATCTTTATATACTTGCTTAGCTATCACGGGATCACCAACCGGAGTAGATACCTCAAAAGGTTTGATCGGCTCGGGTTTCACCCCAATACGATTTGCAACATACGGAGTAATATATGATAACGTAGATCCCGGATCTATCAATGCATATACATCATAAGAGGACACAGTCAATATACCTGTGACCACATCTGGGGAGGACTCAAGATCTTGCCGTCCGGCCAATGCTAATGCATATAGCGGTGCCGTGTGGCACCTCGAAAGAGATACCCCCCTCGGCCTCTACCTCGGCCCGCCGGGGTCCGGGAAGTCCGACCGTGGGACGACCGAAGAAGATCCCGCCACCGATCCCGTGGGCCGGGTCCTAACTCGCCACTCATCGATGGGCAATCTCTCATCATGTGCCCTACCCCGGCCACAAGTGTAACAAGTATCCGAACCCCGACGGCACCGGCCCGTAATGTAATCTACCGCACCGTCCGCATCGCGGCACCGGGGGCCTCCTCTCGACTATAATCGCCCCCGAACCGTGAACCCGGGGGCCCTTGAACTCGGCCCCGTCCCGAACGGAAAGAGCGATCAAATCTTTCTCGTCCGCATACCGGGGAGGTGCACCAGTCGCCGACCGACCCGAGTGCCTAGAAAATGTCCGCTCGATCCCCTCTATAATCACGACCCGTGCCCATAGATCTAGCTCTCTTGCTTGGCCCTCTATCAACATCACGTTCACCCTTTTCTTTGTGGAGGTTGTTGCCCTTCAAGATTCTCGGGCACGGGCTTGAATGCGGGAGATGTCCATCCCGTCTTGCAATGAAGCCGTTACAGCTCCTGAACAAACGTGGCCCTAAGCCACTCACATATCTATGCACTCTGTCGCCCATATCGGCCACCATTGTAGGAGCATATCTAGCCAAAGAATTAAATTGAAGGCTATATTCTCGGGCGCTCATATTCCCTTGCTTCAAATTCAAGAATCTATCCGCTCTAGCTCGGCGGACCTCGGGTGGCAAATAATGACGAATGAAGGCATTAACGAACTCTTGCCACACGGGAGGAGGCGCATTTTCTTGCCTCGATGCCATCCAATTATTGTACCATAAAACTGCCACATCTCGGAGTCTGTACGATGCTAACTCCACTAACTCAGTCTCGGAAGCATGAATAATCCGCAACGTTCTTAGCATCTCATCAATGAAGCCTTGTGGATCTTCATCCGGCTTCGACCCAAAGAATTCCGGAGGATTTAGGCTCATGAAGTCACGGGCTCTCGTACTAGCTAAGCGATCACTTGGCCCCACATTCTGTCGTTGTGCCTGGGCGGCAACCAACTGAGTTAATAAATTAATAGCTTCGGTCACTTGTTGACCCGAAGTAGCCGGTGGAGGAACTGGAATAGAAGCCCCTTCTGTACTAGGAGGAGTAGTGGAGGCATTAGATAAAGCCTCATTATGTGACTCATCCTCATTTACATTCATAGGCGACTCTCTTTCTGCCCGCCTCTTTGTCGTAGTCTTGCCCTTCTGAGCGGCTTTAGCTTTTGGCGGCATTTCTGAAATCACAACATACTCATTAGGGAGGATTAAATCTTATACTCGGCTCTATCGCACGATCTCATACGAAGAAAGATGGTCATTTTTCCTAAATGTCCTGTAGCCTCCGTTTATTAGCGTGGCACGCAACACACCATAAACAAGACTCTACTAGACACGGCTCGTAGACACTTCCTAGGACTGAACTGCTCTGATACCACATCTATCATGACCCGAGCTACGGGCCGCGACGGGTATCCGGGGCTAACCGCCGAACACTGCTCATATTACTGCTTATCTGATATCATTCATACTATATGCTCATGATCATATAAAACCGTCATTTTCTCGAAATACATTTGCTTTTATAAACGTAGGCCCTTCGCTATCCAAAACGATATATATATATATATATATATATATATATATATATATATATATATCCACATGCATATACAAACAAGCCGTGGGACCGTACTACCCACACCGCGTATCTACGAGCCTCTACTAGAATACTAGACATCCGGACGGACAGACCCCGTCATGCCCAAAACATGAATATATACCAAAAGAAAACGTGGCACTTCCGGGAAAATGAAGTGCTCTCGAATCGACCGCTAGCTCCTGTGAATCCGGGTCACCTCCCCGTCTACTCCGGGCATGAACACAACGTCCGAAGAAAGGACGTCGCACGAATATTGTACCGAGTATACGAGGCATAAACAATAATGAATTATCAATGAAATAAGGAGGCATCAGTAAGGAGCAATCTTTAACGGACTGAATCATAAAGTACATCATACATACTGGCTTACTTTCATGCTCATCATCATCTCATATATGCATAAATGTATAAACTGCCCGACCATGTAGGTACGGTGTAATAATCATTAGCATTAGCATCATCATTAGCTCGCGTCCAGCATCCCGCGTCCGTAGATATTATCTCATGCCGCCCACTAGTGGTGTCCGCCCATGCCATTTGGCCATGGTGTGTATAGCCGCCTCGCCTTGGCGGTGACTGCCCAGCCATATAGGCGCGGTGTGATATCATCATATACTCATTACATCATGCCTATCATAACATGCTTATCATAATATGCTTATCATAACCCATCATGGTATGCTTGACATCATATACTTATTACAATACATGCATAAAGACTCTTAGCTATTCATACTTGATCGGGGTGACGTAAGGTCGTGGACCCCCGAGATCGTTATGAGCATTCTTACGTATTCTGCCTCACCTTGAAGGAACAAGCATAAGGTGAGTGTACATAGTGATCAATATCATTAGATTACATATATTACCTCATTAACTTCTTAGGAGCATCATATCGTAGGCTATGACATTTCTAGACTTTAGCTTACTATTATCATCATCGTACTCATCTCATATCTCTTATCTCGTATAGCTATTCATGAGTGAGGATCTTTACTTTCTTAGAGACAGGAACATTCATAGTAAAGGAGGAAATTCATGCCATATGACTCATGCCTTGGAAAGAAAGGACTAGCCTCACATACCTTTGTCGTTATGCTATTCTATTGCTTGCTCGTTCTCCTTTAGTGCACTCGTTTACCTTCAATGGAATTCGTATTGACATTAGCTATATCATCGTGAAAGCATACTTACTAAGGCTATAGAAATTCGGGCAGCATTTCCTTTGTTTATACTACTTTCCGCCATATTTCATATCAACTCCCAACATTCATAATAATCATCACAATATCGCTAACAACAATCGTCATTCATTCATATGATTCGCATTTCGTAATTCACCTCAATTTCCCATAATTATGACTAAAAATCCATCGTCGTATTCTTTCGTATCCAGCACTCATTTCATGTTCTATAAGTCATTTATAACGTATTTATAACATCAACATATTCATTTCCATGATTCAATCCAACTACTATCCAATAATGACATTTTTCATCCATTTGATGACCCACTTGTGGTACTCTTCTACAATCCATGAATCTCAACTTATAAATACTTCAAATAGCATGTAAAGGTCATGAAACTTACCTTATATTATGGAGAATGAGCTTGAAATGGTGATCCACCCTTAGCACCAAAACCCTATTTTATCTCCCTTTGGATTTCTTGACTTGGATGACTTTTAATGGGTTTCCTTCACTTGATTCTCTTGATTTCTTGTTGTTGATCCTTGATTTCTATGGTTTTTCTCATGGATGAAGTATTTGGAGTGTTCTAGAGCTTTCTTAGAGTGTGGAGGTGAAGTGGGAAATGAAAATGAAATGAAGAATGGTCCCTTATATAAAATGCAATTGATCCCGATGGTAATATACGGACCAACATACGGTCCGTATAAAACCCATCGACCGTATGTTGGACCGTATATTTGGTCCAAAGTGAGTTGTGTCTTCGGGCTGGATCTACGGCCGGACATACGTCCAAAGAGATTTTATACGCCGCAGGTCCGGCCGTATGTCTACCTGAAGCTTTTCCGAGTTTCGTTTCGTCGACTCGTTTGATCTCCGATCCTTATGGAACCTTCTTAACACTTGTTCAACACTTCAATATTATTCTAAGGGACGTTATAACTCTTCCTTGGGGCATCATTTATACGTCATTAACTCAATACTCTTACTTCTTATCCGATACTCTCAAATTATAACTCGCTTCTCTTAACAACTTTCTTTCTTCAAGTCTAATGTCTTTGGAAATCTTAATTAGGGTCATCACATGCTAGTTCTTACTTGTCCAAACCTCGTATACGTCATACCCCTCGCTAGTCTATTCACTGTATGCTAAGGGGAAATTTTCGAGGTGTAACACTACCGGGTCACGAGTGCTCATACTTTACTTGCTGATAATTGCCACACTTAGCCACAAAATCAACTATATGTCTCTTCATACGATGCCACCAATAGTCTTTGTCTCAAGTCACGCGGTACATCTTAGTCGCTCCCGGATGGATGGAATAGCAAGAGCTATGGGCCTCAGATAAAATTAACTGAATCAGATCACCAACATGAGGAACGCACATGCGTCCTCTAATCCTCAAAATGCCTTCAGAATCAATCACGACCTCCTTGGCCTCCCATCTCGAAACCTTATCTTGGATCATGCTCAGCTTAGCATCCTCAAACTGATGAGCCTTGATCCGATCTAATAATGATGACCTCGCCTCTATATAAGCCAAGATCCTGCCCGAGGCTGAAATATCAAGACGGATGAAGCTGTTGGCCATGGCCAACGGATGCTCGAAAACAATCAATTGAGATAAACTCCTCATACTCACTGCCTTGCGACTCACGGCCTCAGCCACCACATTGGCTTTACCAGGGTGATACAGAATAGAGATGTCATAGTCCTTCAGGAGTTCCCTTCATCGGCGCTGCCTGGAATTAAGATCTCTCTAGGTAAACACATGCTGAAGGCTACGGTGATCGGTAAAAACCTCACAATGGACAATGTACAAGTAATGCCTCCAAAGCTTTAAGGAGACGACTACGACCAACAACTCCAAATCATAGGTATGGTAATTCTTCTCATGAACCTTTAACTGACGGGAAGCATAAGCTATCACTTTACACTCGTACATTAACACCGCACCCAAACCCATATGGGAATCATCACAATAGACAGCGAAGTCCCTGCCTTCCACAAGTAAGGCTAGGATCGGGGTTGTAATTAAAAGAAGCTTGAGCTTTTGAAAGCTCTCCTCACAATCATCCGTCCACTGGAAGGGAATATCCTTCTGGGTCAATCTGGTCAAGGATGAAGCAATGGCAACAAAACCCTTCACAAAATAACGGTAGTAATGTCATGACCCAAGCCGATGAGCCATGACGAGTGCCCGACCACTACTGACCAAGCACCCCTAAACTCGTACTTGCACTATACTGAGTAACCTGGTGGCCCATTTTTACTTATATCTGAGCTATGCCAACTTCTGTAAAATTAATACAACAAACTTTACATCGAAACTCATAAACCATGCATATGGATATATAAGCGTATGTGTTAAGGATAACAACGCAGGCCGACTTAGCCACTACATGTGCTGTACACAAAATAATAGATGACAGAACTACACGATGTTCCAACTATATACAACTATCTACAGACCTCTATGGAATATAAACTGTAGAAAAGACAGGACAAGGCCCTGTCATACCCACATATCAACATATCAAGATAGCATACCAAAAAGGGCTGCAGCTCCAAACCAAATGGAGCGCACTGATTGTAGCTGAAGGGAGGTCCTATAGGTCTAGATCGTCTGGCTGACTACCAAACCTGTGAGCATGAATGCAACATCCATAAGAAAGGACGTCAGTACGAATAATGTACTGAGTATGTAAGGCATGAATAACTACATAACAAGAAGCATGAAACATAACATGAGATAAAGAGATAACCTGTACATCTGATTGCCTCATAAGGCTGATATCATGCATACTTAGCTTTCTTTTAAAAAAACATTTTCATATATATATATATATAACATAATTATTAGCCCGGATTCAGACCTCCCGCATCGAGGGTAACCATCTCACGCCACCCACTAGTGTCGTCTGCCCGGCCAACTAGGCACGGTGTAACCATAAGTCGCCCACTACACCCACCGTAGTGGTGTCTGCCCGGCCAACTAGGCCCGGTGTAATCATACATAAAAATAAGCATGCATGAGAACCCAATTAAAAGCTACAACTCTATCAGAGTGACGTAAGGTCGGTAACCTCCGATTATATTATGGAACAATCATCATCGCTATAACTCACCTTGAAGGAACATTTATCATAAGGTGAGATCAACTATAATGAATGAAATCAAGAAAATCATGAAATAAGCTCAATAATCTCATAATAGCATTAAAATCATAAGCTTTGAAATTTCTAGAATTAGAATCATCATCATCATCATGTTCATCATAGAAAACATCTCATCTTTAGTATCATAAGAAGCTTTTAAGAATCATGAACTTCTAACTTTTGGAAGTAAGACGGTTATGGAAACATATATGGAATCTTAACATAGGAATCATGCCTTTTGAAAGAAAGGGACTACTAGCCTTAACATACCTGATTGATCCCCTACTACTTAACGCTTATTCTCCCGAGCTCGTAATTCTACATTCAAGAGAAATTATACTACTGTTAGACTTATTTTCATATGCCTATCTTAAGTCTTTAAATTAAACTCTCTTAAAATCTACTGGAATTCACTTCCACTCAACTCAACTCAATCCAATACAACAACACGACATCAATCATAATGCATATTCACGTTGCCATACTAAGTTAAATCAAAAGCCATCTGATAGATTCTTCAAAAGCAGCCCATATGCATAACATCTTATTCTTTAAATTCTATTTCCAGTTTACTTCCAATTCTTCCATCAAATCCTCATATAAACACATGGACATGTACTACAACATCAAGTTCACCATATTCATATTATCTACTCTGATTTCCAGCCACAATAACTTGTATGTAATACTTCAAAATAGTCCAACAACACAAGAACAACATACCTATGATTTTCAAAAATCGGGTAACACTTTCTCTATATCTTTTACCTCTTTCCAATTCAAACCAACACCAAAACAATAAGAACAACATCAACAATAGAATATCCAAGTTATTCCATCAATTTCAAGCCATAAAATACCACAAGAACAACTTCAAAACAGTTCAGCAACTAACAACTACGATTTTCGAGCTTTATTTCACAAGTTTTCAACCGTACAAGCTAGTAACGATTTCTATAACCTCAAATACATGGAGAAGAGAAATATTATTACCTTACAGAGCTTGCTTCACCTCTAAGAATACTTTAAACCCGGCAACAACAACAAGAACTCAAGCTTCAACTTGCATCCAACACCTTAAGAGTTCTTCTTCTTGCTCTCTTTGAATTCTTGATATAGAACTTGGGTGAAACCCTATTTTTATTGCTTGGGGTCTTTATGATCTGACTTGGGAGGGTCTTAGAAGCTTATGGAAAAAGTTTCAAGTAAAAATGACCTAAAATGACCTTTAAAACGTATTTAATATACTAGAAGGTCGTCCACCGCCATAGTGTGTCCCAGCTAGGCTGATTGCGCAGTCTCGCAAAAACGCGAATATCTCTCTACTCTGATGTCAGACGAACGATTTATTGCGTTGGAAACTAGACTCGACGAAATTTATTTTAGGCTTTTGAAACACCGTAAAACTCCTAATATACCCGGAGATATACCCCTCCAAAGTTGACCCAAAATTTCTGTCCAAAATTCTACCAACTTTTTCAAATTTTTGACAAACTTATTTTCTTCGATTTTCTTGGTCCTGGATTCTTCCAAAACTCTCCATACATGATATTTATCATTAATCATACTTGATAATATTCATTTCCTTTGGTTCCAAGGTTTTCCTTCCCGGTTACGACTTACGAGATCGTAATTCATCATTTACTTCATTGTTGCGCACTTCCCATGGCTTGTACCTTCCAAAACTTCATAGGATGTCTTCGATACTCCATTAATATGGCAAAGTATGTGGCATGCTCATGCTCTGAAAGTGCGAGGTTTAACATCCTTCCCCCCTTAGAAATATTTGTCCTCGAACGTTGTAGCTTGCGAGCTTACGATGCTATCATTAGTTTCTTGAAATGGTTGTCCTCCTTTAGTTTCTGATCCCCATGCTCTTTTACTATGGGATACTTAGTCTTCTTTCATATTCTCCCAATTTTTTTGTCGAACTCATTCATTAGTTCCATATCCTTTTGTTCTTATGTATGTACCCAGGGTTTAACTGATATCTAGCTACCGTCCTGGGACCTGTTGCCATTAAGATGGTCTTAAATCATGATTGCTATGGCTTCCTGCCGATCTGTGAGTACTCTTAACTGTTGTAATCTTGCCTTGCTCCTCATTTCTCTACTAGTAGACAAACTCTCTTGTTCAAATATGGCGTTTTTCCTTGCTTGCTTCTCTGGTGTTATTTTAGATCATCCCTTTTTGTACTAGTCGACCCTATATACATACCATATCACCTCCTTTTAATTCCTTGGTCGGACCCCCCTTCATTCCTTACAATATCATCATATTCATATTTGAACTTTTCCTTTAATTTCCTCTCCCCAGTTTTTTGCATAATTACAAAATGAACTCATGAAAATGGAACTAAGATAAAATCCTACTTAATCACAATTTCCTCCCAAAACGAGTATGTCACGACCCGACCCACGGGCCGCGACGGGTACCCGAGGCTGACCACCGAGCACCCCTCATTCTATTGCTTAACCTGTCTTCATTCATTTCTCCTATCGCTTATAATCATAGAAAACGACTTTCATATAGAACATATTTACTTATATAACGTAGGCCCTTTGGGCTATCAAAATAATAATTATATACATAGGCTTTCATTCACATAATGACTATGGGACCATACTACCCACACATACGTATCTACGAGCCTCTACTAGAACACTGAACATATGGACGGGACAGGACCCCGCCGTGCCCGAAATACATGTACACAAAGTGATGTCTCACATAGCACCTCCGTAACTCTGCTGCTAGCTACTGTAGGTCTGCACCGTCTCCTTGTCTACCTGTGGGCATGAACACAGCGTCCAAAAAAACGGACGTCAGTACGAATATGGTACTGAGTATGTAAAGCATGAGCATTAAAGATGGAGAAACATAACGGTAATACATGAAATGACATAAGATGGAAGACATTAACATTCTCTTCATAGTACTTACCTGCTTTCCGTAGGGACATTCCATGTTCTATTTCGTGCTCGTGTACATACATTCATATCTTTTACTTACTTACCTTTCATATCTATTCACTTGTCATACTCATGCTTGTATCACGTACTTTATATACATAGCCTTACTCGCACTTACATGGTATTAGCATATCCGTACTCTAATCGCTGTCATATACATAGCATACTCGTGCTCGTAAAGATGTCATATACTTATCTCATTCGTACTCACATGAATGTGATGCATATGGTATAATCATACAAGTAACATAATCATACTTATATAGATATCATACGTGAAGCATCGTCGTGCTCATATAAGCATCATACATATAACATAATCGCATTCATAATGGTACCATACATGTAGCATACTCGTATTCATATAGGTTAGTATCATTCGTACTCGGCCCCTTCGGCTCGATGGGATCTCTAGCATACGTACTCTACCCTCTTGGCTCGATGGCATTACTGGTATACGTACTCTGCCCTTTTGGGCTCGATGGGACCATTGGTATACGTACTCGGCCCTCTTGGGCTCGATAGGCTTGATGGCATTCGTACTCGGCCCTTTTGGGCTCGATACATACATATATACATGTACATCACATAGGGGTATCATGCCCTTAACATAGCTAGTCATCATCCTGCATTCATCACAACACATGCATAAAGACTCTTAGCTAATCCTGCTTTATCGGGGTGACGTAAGGTCGTGGACCCCCGATGTCATTATGAGCATTCTTACATATTCTGCCTCACCTTGAAGGGACAAGCATAAGGTGGGTGTACATAATGATCAACATCGTTAGGTTACATCAATGACATCCTTAGCCTCTTAGAGGCATCATATCATAGGCTATAGCATCTCTAGACTTTTAGCTTACTATTATCATCATCGTATTCAACTCGTATCTCTTATCTCGTATAGCTACTCATGAGTAAGGATTTCTTATTTTCTTGGAGATAGGGACATTTATAGTAAACGAGGAGTTTCATGCCATAGGACTCATGCCTTAGGAAGAAAAGGATTTGCCTCACATACCTTTCTTTAGCTACCTATTATTTCGTCCTCCTCCTTCAATGCTTGCGTCTTTACCTTCAAGAGGGTTCGTATCGTCATTAGCTAATCAATTACAAGAACATACTTCTTAAGGCTAAAGAAAATCGGGCAGCGTTTCCTTTGTTTATACTACTTTCTGCCATATTCCATATTAACTCCCAACATTCATAATAATCATCATGATACTACTAACAACAACAGTCATTCATTCATATGATTCGTATTTGATAATTCACTTCAAATTCCCATAATCATGACTAAAAATCCATCGTCGTATTCTTTCGTATCCAATGCTTATTTCATGTTCTAAATGTCATTTATAATGCATTCACACCACAACACAACAACAATCACAACTTGATTCAAACTATCTCTCAAAACGTCACTATTCATCATTCATGACCCATTTGTTGTACTCTTCTACAATCTATGAATCTTAGCTCAATAATACTTCAAATAGCATGTAAAGTTCATGAAACTTACCTTAAATGATGGAGGAACAAGCTTTGGTTGATAACACTCCACCTTGAGCAAAACCCTAGTTTTTCTCCATTTGCATTTCTTGACTTGGAAGACTTTTAATGGGTTTCCTTTACTTGATTCTCTTGATTTCTTGTTATTGATCCTTGATTTCTAGGGATTTCTCATGGATGAAATGTTTGGAACTCTCTAGAGGTTTCTTGAAGCTCCTTGGAGAAAAATGAAGTGAAATGAGCTTAAGTCCCTTTTTAAAAGTCCCAAAATCTGATCCTTAATGAATTATTGTCGGGATGAACAGTGGTCGTAAACCACAGTTTACGGACCGTATACTAGTTTACGGTCCGTCCTCCATGGCCGTATTTAAGCATAAGGAAAACAGAAAGTTTGACCGAAGGACACGACGAGTTTACGACCTGGTTTTACGATCCGTCCTCCGATTTACGGGCCATATCTTGGGTCGTATTTAACCATTTCAACACTTAACGAAACTTGAGATTTTTGATCGCTTGAGGACGATCGCACTATACGGTAAATCACTTTACGGGCCGTGTAGTGCCATATACGACCACTGGGCTGCAATTTCACAACTTTATTATTTCCACAAAATTCATGATTGGCCATTCCCGACTTATCAACACATCATATACTCAAGCTCTTCATCGTTCTACTCGTCACTCAAGTACGGAAAGATTCCGAGGTGTCACAGAGTATGCTTCCCTCCTTAAGTCCTTGGCTCTCTTATACCGGTGACTAATTGGGAATTAAACTAACCCCTATTCTCCTTTGGCTCCTTATCGTCGTCCTTGCACCATTCTATTAGTTATTTCATCACAGCGATTGTTTATATGGTTTTATGTCATACACACTCACAATTGATATAACTAGCAGCTTGGAATTTCATGACTTACGAGGTATTCCCTAATCTCGGGTAGTACTGTTGTCTTGCTATCCATAGGAACACTATCTTCCTTTCCTTTGAAGATTATTGAACTTCCTATAAATATTCCTCTTTTAAAGCTTTCATCTCTTCTAGTGCTACAAGTTCTTTTTAGTAATCCCAATTGTCCCTTATACTTGTCCCTGGTCACATGCGGCCTTCCTCACTCCTCCTGCTACCCTTTGAAGTACTTTACTGCATATCTAAATGTACCTAAAATTTCTTCGGCGCGAGTGATTTGAGTCATAGTCCGGAATGCAACGTATCACATTGGCGAAACTTATTCTCCTTCCCATATTTGTCTCATAATATACTTGCATTTAATCCATTCTCCCTTTTCTTTAGCACATTCTTGACATATATGTTCATCTCGAAATTTAGCTTCTTCAATCCAATATATTTCCCCCTTTTGAGCTTGGAAATATTGTAGCCCATCTTAGAATTGAATTTGTTCTTCCCCCCTTTAGAGGATGTTCTCATATACCAGTAACCTTCGAGTGTTAATCGTCTTTGATAATCATCTGGCCGACCTTAACGATCCTTCACTCCTCTGTTCCTGATAATGCCGGAGTTCCTTTCATCACATGGTTTAACTTATTTTCCTTTCTGCCAGTTGAGGTCTTGTATCAAATCAAAATGCTCATACATATCAGATCCAATTTAGATGCCTTTTTTATTGTCTTTTCACTTTTGCCTTTTATGGCTAGTAGTTCCTTGGGATAATGAATTAATGGGGACATCAGAATTCATTAGGCCCTTTACGGAGTGTCCGAATATACCATGCTCCTTTAATCATAGTCTTTCTGCATGACTATCTTCTTAATATCCTTGAAATTCTTCTTACTCTGGGTTCCTAATTCCGATTTATGTCTATACTACACCATTAAAGGTTGATATTCCACACGGTCCATTCCCACGACTCGTCCTTTCATTAGCTTAGCTCATTTTGTCCCGTAATTCTTCTTAATTACTTGTTTGCATCACCGCTAGGCATCATAGCCCTTTTGATCTTCTACCGGCTCCCGACCTTTCCATGAAATCCTTATGATATACACCCTTTTCTTTCTTCCTTCGTTGAGTTCTCACCTTCCTTTCTGACTCTACGGCTGGTTCGTATTCATGCATATCCCCCATACATCATTCTATTTCTTTTATAATCGAATCCCTGTATTCTTTATCAAGATTCTTATCCTATGTTACTGACGTGTTGCCTCTTGGCCAGATTTGTTAATTTATTATCGTCCCTCCTGACCTTGGTGATTGTCTGACTTTCTTTAACCAATCCATTAGTGTACCTTTCTTACTTTCGCTTTCAGGGCCTTTCTTGACTTCCTTTGCTCATAAGTGCTCTTCTTCACTTGCCATTTTATAGTATTGACCCTGAAGTTCGCAGAATATCCTATTAGAAGTACAAATCCGTTCTATTTCTAAAGTCATCTTTTGGGAGGGCTATTCTGTTTTCGAGGTAGTCGTGTCGTGTCAATATGATTGCACATTTATCTCTTCGGATACCCCTCGAGAGTCAAAAACCCCTTAACATCTTCGTAAAACCTGCTTATTCTTTCCCACTTCACATCCCTATTTGTTGTTACTGCCCTTCAATCCCTCTAATCAGCATCTATTTTCGAACCCTGTGCATTCGTCTTCTGTTCCATACTACCATACTTTATTCTTTTCGTATACTTACTTTCAAGATTCACCCGAATGGTCCTTCGCCTCTACCGTCATCCTAAACTCTCTCTCAGAAGCTTTACTTAACCCTCATTAGCAACATACTTCGCCTGCTCACACTTCTTCTCTTCTCAAGGCATCATACTCTTCTTACTCTTGTCTACTCACTTCCTTCTCTTCCCTGATACTCTTGCATCATGATTATCCAACTTTAACCTTTAGAAGAAACAATGTCAACCTACCCTGTAGCACTTGCTACTTGAACTTCAATACCCTGTCCAATAAATACCTTTAACATATCGTAACATCGTTTATCAGGGCACACATACTGGTTAACGTGATCACGCATGAGTTATCATGTATATCGTTTACTAAAACCTTACTTATGAAGTACCCCCAATGTCATTTAAACTTGTCCTAAATCTGTGGTTTTAACACATCTTCTCTTTCTTCGCCAAGCTAGCCCGTCTTACATCTCACAATCATTTAAAATTTCCAACCGCAAGTCTCACATGCTTCTAATTTCCCTCGGGCTATTTTAGTTCCTCATACTTCTTATATGTCTAAGTCTGTATGACTTCTTAACACATTTCCTAAGTCCTTGAATATAAATTTCTTGCAATATAGGATTAATAATCAATCTCCACTCGAACACCTACTCTCCTTTCCTTTTTATTCATAAGCCGACGTCACTCTTTTTCTTTCCTTTTTTTATTGCTAAAAAACCTTTATCGCCTTTGTCTAATAATTCAAGGTGCCCCTACTTATAAGAATCGCATCTGTCTTGCTACGTGGCCTTTTTATCACATAACTTAGAAAAAAAAACAATTTGAAGTTCTAATGGATCCCAAGTAAAATTCTGTAATGCATCTCCCTCCAGGTTGGAAAATTCCCTTACTCTCCTGGCTAGGCAAATGCTATCTTAATTCTTGGAACTCCCAATAACAACCATCAATCAACGCACGCGACTGCTTTCCATTCCTAATTCCAAGATTCCTAGTGGTGGTAAAAACATCTTAGTCGCAGTTACCTATAAATACTTTGGTTATCGGTTCCTTTAGAATTACCATCCGTCAACTATTAAATGCTATCCTGCAATAATTGTACACACATAAGAAATTTTAGTAAAGACCCATATACCTGTAGCCGGCCTATCCTGATCTTGGTCTGGAAGGCTGTAAGGTGAAGTATCATTCTCATCGTCCCCCACTATCTACTAGTCTGGCCCTCCTCATCTCCCCCATTTGAGTCCGAGGGATACGAATATTCTGGCAGCTCCTGATTTACCGAAGGCCAAGATAGAGGGCTAGAATACTCGGTAATACTCACACTCGTGGCTGCCCTAACATAATGCTCCATCATAGGAGAAGCTGGAGGGGTCAACTCTGATGCAGCCTCGGGAGCCTCCTGCTCCACTGGCGTCTCATACGAACCCTCAGACGGGTCCGTCTCGTAACTATCTTCCGATAGATCTTCCTCCATGGAAGTCACAAGCTCTGGGGGATCATCTCAATGTCCTCGGAAGGATCTATCTCAATAGAATAGCTAGGACTCCTCCTACTCGGTCCTGGGATCTGTAGTCCCGGATCCACCCTGGGGACCTTCCATGCACCCCTACTATCTGAAGTCGATCTCTTCATCTCTGTCAATTTGTACTTACCTACAGGAAAAGAGGGTCAGAAACGAACTTTCCTTGACTCTGGATCTATCGCACGATCTAAGAAAAAAAAGAAAGGTCAATGATTCCTAAATGCCCCGCAGCCTCTTGTTTATAAGTGTGGCGCGCTTCAGACCCATAAGCAAGACTCTACTGGAAACGGCCTGTAGACAACCCTAGGATGAACTGCTCTGATACCACTTTTGTCACGACCCAAACTGATGAGCCGTGACGAGTGCCAGACCACTACTGACCAAACACCCCTAAACTCGTACTTGCACTATACTAAGTAACCTGGTGGCCCATTTTTACTTATGTATGAGCTATGGCAACTTCTGTAAAATTAATACAACAAAATTTACATCGAAACTCATAAACCATGCATATAGATATATAAGCGTATGTGCTAAGGATAACAACGCAGGCCGACTTGGCCGCTACATGTGCTTTACATAAAATAATAGATGACAGAATTACACGGCGTTCCAACTATATACAACTGTCTCCAGACCTTTATGGAATATAAACTGTAGAAAAGACAGGACAAGGCCCTGTCATACCCACATATCTACATATCAAGATAGCATACCAAAAAGGGCTGCAGCTCCAGACCAAATGGCGCGCACCGATCGAAGGGAGGTCCATAAAGTACGGATCGTGCGGGGCCGACTACCAAACCTGCGAGCATGAATGCAACATCCACAAGAAAGGACGTCAGTACGAATAATATACTGAGTATGTAAGGCATGAATAACTACATAACAAGAAGCATGAAACATAACATGAGATAAAGAGATAACATGTACATCTGATTGCCTCATAAGGCTGATATCATGCATACTCTCTCTCTCTTCTTTTAAAAAAACATTTTCATATATATATATAACATAATTATTAGCCCGGATTCGGACCTCCCGCATCGAGGGTAACCATCTCACGCCACCCACTAGTGTCGTCGCCGGCCAACTAGGCACGGTGTAACCATAAGTCGCCCGCCTACACCCACCGTAGTGGTGTACGCCGCCAACTAGGCCCGTGTAATCATACATAAAAATAAGCATGCATGAGAACCCAATTAAAAGCTACAACTCTATCAGAGTGACGTAAGGTCGGTAACCTCCGATTATATTATGGAACAATCATCATCGCTATATCTCACCTTGAAGGAACAATTATCATAAGCTGAGATCAACTATAATGAATGAAATCAAGAAAATCATAAAATAAGCTCAATAATCTCATAATAGCATTAAAATCATAAGCTTTGAAATTTCTAGAATTAGAATCATCATCATCATGTTCATCATAGAAAACATCTCATCTTTAGTATCATAAGAAGCTTTTAAGAATCATGAACTTCTAACTTTTGGAAGTAAGACGGTTATGGAAACATAAATGGAATCTTAACATAGGAATTATGCCTTTTGAAAGAAAGGGACTAGCCTTAACATACCTGATTGATCCCCTACTACTTAACGCTTATTCTCCCGAGCTCGTAATTCTACATTCAAGAGAAATTATACTCTTGTTAGACTTATTTTCATATGCCTATCTTAAGTCTTTAAATTAAACTCTCTTAAAATCTCGGAATTCACTTCCACTCAACTCAACTCAATCCAATACAACAACACGACATCAATCATAATGCATATTCACGTTGCCATACTAAGTTAAATCAAAAGCCATCAAATAGATTCTTCAAAAGCAGCCCATATGCATAACATCTTATTCTCTAAATTCTATTTCGAGTTTACTTCCAATTCTTCCATCAAATCCTCATATAAACACATGGACATGTACTACAACATCAAGTTCACCATATTCATATTATCTACTCTAATTTCCAGCCACAATAACTTGTATGTAATACTTCAAAACAGTCCAACAACACAAGAACAACATACCTATGATTTTCTGAAAATCGGGCAGCACTTCCTCTATATCTTTTATCTCTTTCCAATTCAAACCAACACCAAAACAATAAGAACAACATCAACAATAGAATATCCAAGATATTCCATCAATTTCAAGCCATAAAATACCACAAGAACAACTTCAAAACAGTTCAGCAACTAACAACATCACAACTATTATTTTTGAGCTTTATTTCACAAGTTTTCAACCGTACAAGCTAGTAACTATTTCTATAACCTCAAATACATGGAGAAGAGAAATATTATTACCTTTCTGATCTTGATTCACCTCTAAGAATCCCTTAAACTTGGCAACAACAACAAGAACTCAAGCTTCAACTTACATCCAACACCTTAAGAGTGCTTCTTCTTGCTCTCTCGGAACTCTTGAGATAGAACTTGGGTGAAACCCTATTTTTTTTGTCTTCGGGTCTTTATGATCTAACTTGGGAGGGTCTTAGAATCTTATGTAAAAAGTTTCAAGTGAAAATGACTTAAAAATGGCCTTTAAAACGTATTTAATACACTAGAAGGTCGCCTACCTCCATAGTGGGTCCCAGCGAGGCTGACTGCACAGTCTCGCGAAAACGCGAATATCTCTCTACTCCGATGTCGGACGAATGGTTTATTGTGTTGGAAAATAGACTCGACGAACTTCATTTTAGCCTTTTGAAACACCTTAAAACTTCTAATATACCCGGAGATATACCCCTCCAAAGTTAACCCAAAATTTCTGTCCAAAATTCTGCCAACTTTTTCCAAATTTTCGACAAGCTTATTTTCTTTGATTGGCTTGGTCCCAGAATCTTTTGAAACTCTCCATACATGATATTTATCATTAATCATACTTGATAATATTCATGTCCTTTGGTTCCTAGGTTATCCTTCCCGGTTACGACTTACGAGATCGTAATTCATCCTTTACTTCATTGTTATGCACTTCTCATGGCTTGTACCTTCCAAAACTTCATGGGACATCTCCGATACTCCATTAATGTGGTAAAGTATATGGCATGCTCATGCTCTGAAAGTGTGAGGTGTAACAAGTAACTGGCCAAACCCACAAAACTACAAATCTCGGTAACCGTAATGGGCCTCGCCCAACCCCTCACAGCCTCAATCTTCTGTGGATCAACCATAATCCCTTCCTTGGACAACACATGGCCCAAGAATGCTACAGACTCCAACCAGAACTCAAACTTGGAAAATTTAGCAAATAAGCTATGTTTCTTCAACAACCCAAGAATGGTACGGAGATGGCTCTCATGCTCCACTCTATAGATTATGAACAAAAGGGAACCACAAATAATCAAATAAAGAGAAGGGAAGGCTAGGAGCGTACCAAGCCCCTAGTTAGCCATTTTCACCCATGGCTAGGCCTTCTACGCATTCTCTTTTTGATAGTAGATTCCCTTTTATTTTTTCTTAGACTCGATAAATATTATAGGAATTGCTTGTTGGGCCTTGGTCCAACAGGTTGGCTTCAGACCCGGCCCAAGTGGCCATGTGGTAGAGGAGAGGGGCAAAGGAAAAAGGACCCGGTTAGTTTAAGGATACTGAACTTATCACGCTTATATTTATACAAAACACATGTATCAAATATGTGTATGTGTATCAAACAAATTCACAAGTCAATAAAGTAAGGTATCTATGTATGTATATACATGTATACTACAAGGCCCCACTGGCAGGTATTTTGATAACAAGGGGAGGGGAGAGTCATCGCCCCCCGTATTCCTGATGCCGCATAAGTTCCAAGGGGTTTCATGAACCCCAGGCATGGCTGGACACTGGGGGAAGGCTAGGACTAGGGCCCCACCCAAAATTACCTCATCCCCCACTAATGTAGCCAGAAGTAGGCTGGCCTTAATGAGCACAAGATGACCAAATGCAAGTCAAGAATATATGACCAAAGATTAATCAAGCAGAATTTCAGGACATAGACTTGAAGTAGCAGTAGCAGAACCAAATACACACTCATAGAAGGATCCTAAAGCAAGCTAAAGTGAGCAACAAACAACCAAAAACAAAAGACCAAAATATGCAGTCATCGGGGAGTAACAAAAACTGCAGCACACCAATGTAATAGTAAATAAAGAAAGGAGCAAGGCACATGATCCCGGATGAGACAGCATAAACTATGGTATACAAGTGTGAAGTGGACAAGAATAAGAAATCAAACCACACAATCATGAGGGACACACACAAACTGTAACACACAAGAGAGGTAAGCAAGTACTAAATCACACAACCACGAAGTGGTTAAAGCAGGTTACATCTTGCAGATGAGAGGCACACAAGGCAAGCTAAGGTGGGCATAATAGGGATAGAGGCAGGACGAGGACCCCTCCTGTGTCTAAGTTGTCATATACAAAACATGGGATCATATAGAGGTGTTTAATATAGCTAGAACAATCAAATAAGACATGGACAAGAAAAATTGACATCCCAGTTTCACACTTTTGCTAATCCCTTCCCTTTGTGGCTAACATAAACACATATGCACACTTGCTCTTATTTAGTCAAGTCATCAATCAATCCTAACAGTACACTTAACTCTAACGTAGGGCCTCATTTAACCTAGGAGCAGAGTCCGTATAGTCCCAAGGTTCTTTACAATGAACATATAAACCCACAGGCTATAGAAGTTCCATGAGGCCCTTTATCTGAAGGAAAGATGTTATAAACCAAGCTAGGCCTGGTTTTCCCTTTCTCCTTTCTCTAGGGCACCTTTAAAAAGGCTCATCTTAGGTTATGTGGCCTTAGTTCACTTTCATCCCCCTTGTGATCATATGGAGACTTGTTTTTTCAAATCATTCACAGCCCAGAATTCAATCCAAAAAGGGTTTCAAATACATGTGCATATAAATAGACATAATCATTTAGAATAAGGTCATGACCATTTCTCAAACTCCTCAAGGAATCACTAAGCTAATTCAGAGTCATAGCATGGGTCAGTTCACCACTAACAAGTTACTCAAACCCTTTTGACTTCACAGTCTCAACACATATGGGTCTACACTCCCTATCGGTCATGCCATGCCATAAGCCTCATTCAAACCAGCCCTAAGGATGTACACAATCAAATTAGCAAGCAATAGTAGTTCAGCACACAGACAGAGCATTCTCATAGATGCAAAAAGCCAAACAATCAAGTAGTGACACTAACCATGTAAGCAAACCATCAGAATCCCAAATCAGAGGTACAAAAAAAGGGTCTAGAGAGGGCACAGCAGGCAGGTTTACACCTTGGGCATTACATTAATTTTTTTTTTTTTTAAAAAGGAGCCTTGGAAGAGTTTGTGACTAGCACACAATTAGACTTAGTGGTTTTAGCTCATATCCTTTTTTACCAATCCCAGCATATAACAAACATCTCTTCTAACTAGAACTAATGTCACTTCACACATAGATGTACACTCAAGACCTTCAGTAAGGAAAATGGATTTCAGGAGCATATTATGTAAGTAATTAGTCAAAACAGTCTTGAAACAATTTTTGTTCCTAGTAATGGATCTTCAACTATTTAATCTAAGCAAATCCTTTCAATAAAAACAAGAAGAAAGAGAGGTACGTTTATAGAATGGTCAGGTTCTTACAATCAAAGACTCAATCATCATCATAAAGAAACAGGTTCCCAGGTGCAATGTATAGGTGCACAATTTAAAGAGAATTAGAAGGTACATGATCATAAGAAGAAGCAAGTGGCAAGCAACAAGGTTGTTACTTAGTCCCTCTATGATATTTGCTTGAATCCCCACTAGTACCTTCCCCAATCCTACTTCCTTACCAAACACCTAACTCAAACAACAACAACATAGACAACCAATCATCCCAGATTAAAACCTTTTTAGAAGACATAGTGAAAACACATGACATGAACTTTACAATTACTGGTAGGACATTGTTTAACTCTAGGTGTATCCTTTCCCCAGATATAGTAAAGCTTTCCTAATCCACCTGAGGTCCTATTGTGTCCCGGAACCATGAGAAAAAGGTCCAAAGAATAAGAAAGAAGCCCCAGGTTCTTGAAAGGGAAGCAGCACAGGGGTGGGGTCATAACCTCCCCATTTCCTTTTCCTGAATCTCCTTTCAGTAAAAGGGAACCTTGGTTTCACTGGTCACTACCTCCAGTTCATGCTCAGGCTCACCTTCTACTCTCCCAAGACCTTTCCCTCTTCTGACCTCATCCTCATACCCCAGTGACAACACTAAGAGCCTTGAGAAGGTTTAGAATAGCTTATCACTATAACACGTTTCCCACAGTTGACTCATTAAACCCAATCCAAACTTTAAAGGTCTTATGGTCAAGTTACAAGCATGATCACTAAAACAGACCCAACATAAATATTAGATGACAATGACACAGATTAATATTCAAGACAATCTTAATCCAAAGCTCTCATCATGAAATGATTTTGTTCTTTTTTACCACACAACATCTCAAAGCATATATGTACTCCTTTAGGACTAACTCACACATGATAAAGCAAGACAGAACCAAATACAAATCACTTTAACTTTACGGAATCCTAAACATCACCATTAGTCTTCTTCTTGGCCATGACTACTTATTCATTTTAACATTTGAACCACAACATCCAAAAAAAAAAAAAAACAGTACCAAACAGTTTCACAAAGGGACATGGACAGACTTGAACCAAACTTTCCCATTATTTCTCTTCTTCTTTTGTCTTTTTAATTCTCAAGTCTTAGGTGATCAGTCTTGGGAAATATGATTTCTCTACACATAGCACACATATAGACTAATTCACACATGGTAAAACAAGACAGACTCACACATGATCAATGTTTAGCACACACATATTTTATGTTAACCTGCTAACCTTTGAAATTCTTTCTTAATGCCATTTTGAGAATCTGACGTCTCATCATTGAGTTAGACCAAGTATAACTACTGTCACCAATTAACAAACATATTTTACTAGTTGGTTAACCATTTTAGTCAAGATAAAGATCATCTTAAGGCTGTCCTAAATCCACCTTTTATTAATAGTGTCAAAACCCCTTCAAATTACCCAAATGCGCTCTCATTCAAATAATATCATCAGAGATCAATTCAAAGAGGTCATGATAGTCACTATCTTGTTACACCTTGGAAATTTTCCCTTAGCATACAGTGAATAGACTCACGAAAGATATGGCGTATAAGAAGCACGGACAAGCAAGAAATAGTATGCGATGACTCTAATTAAGATTTCCAAAGATATTAGACTTGAAGAAAGAAAGTTGTTAAGGGAATCGAGTTATAAGTTAGTGTGTTGGATGCAAACTAGGAGTATTGAGTTAATGATGCCTCAAGGTTATTATGGAGAAGAGTTTATAACATCCCCTAGATTTATAATGAAGTGGTAAACAAGTGCTAAGAAGGTTCCATAAGGATTGGAGATCAAACGAAACGACGAGAACAACTTTGGCGGAAGCAGTGATTTCCACGACCACTTCCACGGCCCATATAATGTTCCACGGACCGTGGAACTGCCAGCAGAAAGAATGGTCGGCTGGTCGTGAACCACGACCAACTTGGGTTCCACGGACCGTGGAACGGTCCGGAAGTCCCGACGGCCCGAAGATGTTCCAAGTATTTAAATGTGATCTCACTTCATTTATTTCATTCCCATTCACATCTTCAACCCCTCCACACCTCTAGAACCTTCCAAACATTTCATCCACAAGAAAACTAAGGAGATCAAGGATTGATAACAAGATTTGAGGAGAATCAAGCCTAAGAAACTCCATTAAAGCTATTAAGGTAAAGAAATCTCGAAGGAAGAACTAGGGTTTTGTGCAAGAGGGTGTATTATCATTCAAGGATTATTTCTCTACCATTTAAGGTAA